>NW_016819104.1:1879870-1936097 GCF_001698545.2 Rhinopithecus bieti
GAATATATTTTAAAATCTTGATACATTTTCAAAACTTCTTTTGGAAAAGTTTTGCCAATAGAAGCCATAGTTATTTATGAAAGCAGAAAAAACACTGAGTTTTCTCTATTAGTGGCAACTCAGTGTGTTTTCTGACACGTTTTAGAAGTAAAAGGGATTTCTGCTTTTCATTCTTCAGGAGACGTCTTTTATTTTGTCTTCTGTAAGAGATGACAGAGGTACTTCTAAAGTTCATCATCTTTATAACAATCGTCATTTGCTTTTCACTATTCCTGGTTCAACAACCAAATGATTCCAGTAGATCCTGGGTAAAAGATAAATGAGGCAAGAAAAGCCAGTCAGTTTACCCATCATGCTTTCCAAGTAATAAAGACCTTTTGTGTACTCTCTCTGTGTCTACAAAGCCAGTAAAGCGGTTGTGACAAGTTTCACAAGTATCCTGTTGCTGCTGGAAGAAAGTGGGGCTCACAGAGACCGTTGCCCAATGTCACAGGTTGGAGAGGACCCAAACACAGCGTTTTTTTGTTTGGTTGGTTTTTGGTCCTGGGGTTTTTTTGGGTTTTGTGGGTTTTTGGTTGCTTTTGGTTTGTTTTTGTTTTCGTTTATCGTCTTGTTTGTTTGTTTGCTGTCACCTATCTGTCCCAGAAGTAGCCAGGTCTTCTGTCTCTAAATCTTGGTGCTTTGCCCCTATGCCTCAGCTGCCTCTGTCTCATGCTGTGTATAAGGTGGGATACAGACATCATTTTTTTTTTTATTTAGATGGTAGTGTGTCATTGTGAGGGTTTTTGTGATTTTTTTTTCTCTTTCAACTTTTATTTTAAGTTCAGGGATACATGTGCATGATATGCAGCTTTGTTACATGGGTAAACGTGTGCCATGGTGGTTTGCTGCACAGATCATCCCATCACCTAGGTATTAAGCCCAGCATTCATTAGCTATTCCTCCTGATGCTCTCCCTCCCTCCCCTCCAGAGGAGAGGAGGTCCCTCTCCTCTCCACCATGCCAACCCCAACAGGCCCCAGAGTGTGTTGTTCCCTCCCATGCGTCCATATGTTCTCATCATTCAGCTCCCACTTATAGTGAGAACACGTGGTGTTCAGTTTTCTGTTCCTTTGTGTTAGTTTGCTGAGGATAACAGCTTCCAGATCCATCCATGTCGCTCCAAAGGACATGATCTCATTCTTTTTATGGTTGCATAGTATTCCATGGTGTATATGTACCACATTTTCTTTATCCAGTCTATCACTGATAGGCATTTAAGTTGCTTCCACAGACGTCGTTTCTTACCAAAGATACCCCACATGTCAGCTGAGATCTCCCTGCCTCTTGAGATGTAGATGAGATCACCTAATCCCTTGCACTAATTTTCTAGGGCTGCCTAGAAACAAAACAAAATACTACTGACTTGTTGGCTTAACCAACAGAAATTTATTTCTCACAGTTCTGGAGACTGGAAGTCCAAAACCAAGGTACCAACAGGGTTGGTTTCTCCTGAGGCCTCTCCCCTAGACTTGCAGACATCTGTCTTCTCGCTGTGTCCTCACGTGGACTTTTCTCTGTGCACGTGCATCCAGGTGTCTCTTTTTCTTCTTACAAGGACACCAGGGTTACTGGAGTATAGCCCCACCACCATGACCCTGTTTAACCTTAAATACCTTTCTAATGGCTTTGTCTAAGGTAGTGGGAGTTATAGCTTCAACATATAAATTTTGAAAAGACAGAATTCATCCCATAATACCCTTTATCCCACCTCCCACAGAGCATAAAGCTCTCCCAACTTGAGGTGGGTTCTTGGTGGAGAAGTGGTGGGAGCAAGGAGAGAAGTGTCCCTCTCTGGCTCCAAACTCCACCTTTCGTAAAATTAAGTCATTGTATTCATCTTGTCTCCATCCAACATAGATTCTCTCTCTCCCCCACTTCCTGTTGACATAGAAGTGAGAAAGGGATCTTGTGTTTTCCAGGGTGAAATCATTCTCAGGGGCCATTTGGGTGTGTATTTGATATTATTAAGAAGTCCAGGGACCAGAAGGGATAGAAAAGGTCTCTACGGACAGTTTCAAATTAAACACCAGACAGCCTTCTTCTTAGGAGAACAAGCTTATCACATTTGAATCCAAGTATCTAGTCTCAATCAGTTAGAGCCCAAGGGAAGGAAAGGTGGTTAACTTATAGTTCACATCATTAACCTCATAATAATGTGTGAATACCGTATCACAGGGAAGTAGAGAAAATCCACCTATGGGAATGTTTCACTGGCTACCTCGTCATGTGGTTCTAAGCCTAGTGCCATCCTGTAGGCTCTTCTCTCATGCTTTGCCTTCCTTTATTCCTCCTGACTCTTGCCCTCTTGAATTGCTCCCTAGAAATTCTAAATTCATCTCCCTCAGTTAGGTAGAGTCTTTCTGCTCTCCCCAGCTCCCAATGACAAGCTCTGCTCCAGACTGCCTTTGAATAGCCAGACCGAACCCCTGGAAGGCTCAACAGAATGGAAGGCCTTCAATTTAACCAGCTCTACTTTCCTCAGACTCCAGTTGCAATTCAAATAGCATTGTGTCTTCATTACTCAAACAAATCCTAATAATGTTGATATTAGTGAAGATGAATGTTTAACAGCTTGGGACTGAAATAATGAAGTTGCTAAATAAAGAATGAGGTCAGAGTTGCTAAACTGCTTGAAAAATGTCAGCTGGGATGGATAAAAGGGCATGCTGTCCATGAGTGGCTTAAGAATATCAAATAGCAGAGTCTGGGAGAGGAAGTTAAGTGAATCAAGCTATAGTCCTAGGTGTGCATTTAGTCACAATCAATGATACACTTCAGTCCTGAAGCCATTGCTTATCACCTGGGGTGGGTGGGGCAGGGGTGGAATCTGACCTTGGGGAGAGACAGAGAGCAAGAAACTGACAAAGAAAAGATGTTAGCAGGTAGCTGCCTCCCTGCCTTAGCCACTGAAGCCCAAAGGAAATGAATTTTGACTCATTCCATTCAGCGACTTATAAGCAGGAAAATAATTGCAGTAGAAAACCAAACCATGGGGTTTAAAAAGAAAGAAGACATAGAAGAACCCCATAGAGTGCGCTGTAATGTGGGCTTTCATTCCTAGCCTCCATAATAGCAGCTCCCACTTACTGATCGCCCCCAACTATGTGCCAGATATTATTTAAACTGGAAACAACCCGAAGTTTGTTTAGCAGGAAAATGGATAAGCACACTGTGGTGCATCTGTACATTGGACTATTACTCAGCAATAAAGCGAACCAACTATTGATACACACAACTTAGATGGAACTTAAAGGCATTGTGCTGAATGAAAGAAGCAAGTCCCAAAAGGCTGAATGATTCCTTCTAGTGGATATTCTCAGAAAGACAAATTATAGTGATGGAGAAAAGAGAAGTAGTTGCCAGAGGTTAAGAGTCTGGGAGGGTGTAATGACAAAGGGGTAACTGAGGAATCTGTTTTGTATTTCCATGGTTGTGGTGGCAACACAAATCTATGCATATGTTAAAACTCATAGAACTGTGCACTCTCAAAAAGCCAATTTTACTCTATATTATTTTTTAATAATTTTAATAACAATTAAAAAACAATAATGGAGAGAATGTGGAGAAATGGGAACACTTTTACACTGTTGATGAGAGTGTTAATTAGTTCAACCATTGTGGAAGGCAGTGCGGTGCCTCCTCAAGGGTCTAGAACCAGAGATACCATTTGACCCAGCAATCCCATTGCTGGGTATATACCCGAAGGGTTATAAATCATGCTGCTATAAAGACACATGCACAAGTATGTTTATTGCAGCACTATTCACAATAGCAAAGACTTGGAACCAACCCAAATGCCCATGAATGATAGACTGGATAAAGAAAATGTGGCACATTTACACCATGGAATACTATGCAGCCATAAAAAAGGATGAGTTCATATCCTTTGCAGGGACATGGATGAAGCTGGAAACCATCATTCTCAGCAAACTAACACAACAACAGAAAACCAACCACCACATGTTCTTATTCATAAGTGGGAGCTGAACAATGAGAACACATGGACACAGGGCAGGGAACATCACACACCAGGGCCTGTCAGGGGGTGGGAGGCTTGGGGAGGGATAACATTAGGAGAAATACCTAATGTACATAATGGGTTGATGGGTGCACCAAACCACCATGGCATGTGTCTACCTATGTAACAAACCTGCACGTTCTGCACAGGTATCCCAGAGCTTAAGGTATACATTTTTAAATCATTATTATAAAATAAAATTACTCATTTAAAATAATCCATCAACCTAAAAATTCAAAAATACACCTGCACTAAATGTGTATATGATGTGATTCTTCCTTACGTTTCTCCAATTCCCAGGTTTCCTCAGAGATGCCCCAAGGGCTAGGGTAGCAGCCTAGAGGAGGCTCAGCAGACAGGGCTTTCCACTGCCCTTCAACCAGAAAGCTCCACTCTAACCTGTTTTCTGTATTTAGGTCTAAGAAACATTTCATTTGAACAAATTAAAGCTTGAACCATCAATATAAAAAAAACCTAGTAATAATTAGCATACATCGAGAGCTTACTATTGCCAAGCACTGAACAAAGTTTTCTCAGATGCATTATCTCATTCATTCCTTCACTGAATTTCATGATTAAGAGATGAATTATCTTAAAGATGAGGAAAATGAGACTAAGAGAAATTACTTAACTTGCCGCAATCACCTGGACAGTGAATGGCAATGTTACTGTAGAGGGTCTCGACTGCAAGGTTCTTCGCATTTTGAACACAGAACTGGACAAAACACACCACAGAGCAAGGAAAGACTGAAACAAGGAAAGCAGAGATTTATTGGAAATGAAAGTGCATTCCGCAGGGTGGAAGCGGGCCGAGTGGCAGCTCAAGGGCCCCAGCTACAGAATCTTCTGCGGTCCAAATACCCACTAGAGGTTTCCCACTGGCAACTTGGTGTACACCCCATGCAAATGAAGTGGTGGCCTGCAATCAGAGGCTGAAGTGAAGCTACAAAAGTTACGCTCCTATGCAAATGTCTAATTGGTCCCCTTCCACCCTGTGGAATGCACTTTCATTTCCAAAAAGCAACCAATCAGAGGCTAAAGTGAAGTTACAAAGTTGCACTCCTCTGCAAAGGAAGACTTGGCCTCCAAGCAGTCTGGCTGTGGAAAGCAACCAATCAGAGGTACTTTCAATTTTCCATCTGCCGCGCAGAAAAGGGGGTGGTTTGCAAAGGGAGTAGCCTCATCCTTTTGTTCCTGAGGCATGGAAGGTTGGGGTTTTCCCTTCAATTTAGTTCTAGGGAATCAGCATGAATCGGTCTTCTGTTTCTGCCTCCAAACCCTATTCTCCTGCCTCAGCAAAACAGAGATTGGCACCGTGGCAGGGCCTCTCAGGTCCTCCATGCTGGAAGGGTAACAGGCCCACAGCCCTGATGCACACTGAAATTCACTGCTGCTTTCACATAAAGCCACATGTCCCGGGGGCTGCCCTAGGCCGATGACTGAGCACAGCAGGGGTGCTATTCTGGGGAGATGCGAGACTTTTCTCACAGATGAATTTGGCTCTAGATTCTCCATCAGCGTGGCCCCTTAAAGCTATTCTGCACGTTCTTCCCTCCTCCTCCCTCCCTCCCTCCCTCCTTCACTTCCTTCCTTCCTTCTTCCTTCCATTCCTTCCTTCCTTCCTTCCTTCCTCTACCCTCCTTTCCCTCCTTCCTTCTATCCTGTCTACATGGCTTCCTTCCATCGCTGTCTCTCAGGAGCCAAATCTGCAGCACAGTCTGATGCCTCTCCCGGCCTTCTCTGTCTCCCTTCCCATTTTCCCTCATCAGAAAATTCGTCTTTCCCGATGAATCCTTGCATGCCTAATTCATCTTGATGTTTGCCTCTTGAAGGACCCGGACTAGCACATCTTTTTTTTTTTTTTTTTTTTTTTTGAGACGGAGTCTCGCTCTGTCGCCCAGGCTGGAGTGCAGTGGCACGATCTCGGCTCACTGCAAGCTCTGCCCCTCGGGTTTACGCCATTCTCCTGCCTCAGCCTCCCGTGTAGCTGGGACCACAGGCACCCGCCACCACGCCCGGCTAATTTTTTTTTTTTGTATTTTTTAGTAGAGACGGGTTTTCACCGTGTTAGTCAGGATGGTCTCCATCTCCTGACCTCGTGATTCGCCCATCTCGGCCTCCCAAAGTGCTGGGATTACAGGCGTGAGCCACCGCACTGGGCCCAAACTAGCACATCTTACTCCAGAAGTCAAGTTCTCAAAAGCTTTGCAACAAGGAAACAATCCAAGTCTTAGAGATAATCATATTTAACATGGGGTTGTTGTAAAAATTAAGCTTCCTAAAGGCATAAGAATGATCAATGGACTTTGGAGACTTTGAGGGGAAGAGCGGGAAGGGGGTGAGGGATGAAAGGCAACAAATATGGTGCAGTTTATACTGCTCAGGTGACAGGTGCACCAGGTTCTCACAAATCTCCACTAAAGAACTTATTCATGTAACCAAATACCACCTGTACCCCAATAATTTATGGAAAAATAAAATTAAAAAAAAATTAAGCTTCCCGACACAGATGAATCCCCACTGTATGCCCTTCACCTGGCTTGTAGTATATACTCAACAGTTATTGGATGAATGAAATGAAATGAAGTTTGTATAACCATTAGCTAGGAGGGATTTCATGAAGGCTTGTTGTCTTCTGGCATTTGAAGAGAACAGAGGAGGGAACAGCAAGTGGATTCTCTCCAGGCATCTGGCAGTCCCTACCTGAGTGTCCATAGGACCACAGCACTACCAGCCTCTTCCTCCCTCCAAACCCAGCCAGACGCAGACAGACCTGGCTGCCTCTTCTCACCCGCATCAGCTTTTTATACAAAGAAGAGTTTTCATGCTGTCATCCCAGCTGGCCCCAGAGCTCGTGAAAGTCACTTCATGGGCTGGAAAAAAAAAAAAAAAAAAAAAGTCTCTGTCTGAAAGAATCACTCCTATAAAGTGCTGTGAATTGGATGCTGACCTGGAGTTGACCAGAGGAATTTTTCAATACCCACTTTTATATATAAAATTTGTAACCTTTCTCTTTTCATTGAAACTAGGTAGTATTGACAGAGTAGAAATTTCAGGAAAGTATGTTTGGGACTTAATAGGAGTCAGCCCGTGGTAATCGCGGCTACCTGCAGTTCCATCAAGATTCCTAACCAAAAGGAGAAAATAAAATCAGAATCAATACTTCCACGGGCATGCAGTTTAAGAACTTTGCAGTGATTTGAGCAGAGCCTCCTTCTGGCACAGCCAGCTCTCGTTCCTGCCACAGGCCTGTTTCTCCATCATTTGTCAGTTGGGAGACAAAGAAGGAAGAATTGAAGAAGGAATAAATGGAAGGGGATTCCAGCAGAGAGACAAGAAATCCATCAGCAGGGAAAGGAGACCAGAACTAAGAACCAACCAGAGAGGAAAACAGATGCCTTTATGTAACAACAGAGCACCAACTCTTGCCTGTCAATAGTAGGCAAGGGTCCTTGTCTTCAGAACTTGCAGAAAAATCAGAAAATGTCAGATCTTGAAGGGTACAGGAGATTCTTGTTTTGAAAATAAAACTAAGGCTTAGACAGGCCCAGCAACTTGCTCAAGATCTTGAAGAAACAGGTGAAGAAGGGGCTAAAATGTAGCCCCTGTCATTCAGAATCATTACACATAGGCCTATTCCTTCTTACGATAAAGGATCTCACTACTTGTAAGTTTCCCTCTTTCTTCCTTCTTTAGTTGTCTAGAGGACTCGACTTTCAACTTTCTCTAAGTCTTCCAGGACCCAAGCACCTAAGAGTTTATCAAGTTTCACTTCCACTGGGAGGTGGGGTTCGTGGGTTGGTGTATAAACATCACAGGACTCAGAGACTTTCATCAGCAATGCCTGACAGGAAGACCTGGACTCATGGTGCACAGCAGGAGATGGAGGCAGGACAAGGTGTTAAGGGACCCTCCCCTATAGGACCAAGAAGTTGGGCCCAGGTCCAATCAGAGCTTTCACATCATACCCTGAGTCACCCTCTCCACTGCTCTTGTTCTTTCTTTCTCTCTCTCTTTCTTTCCTTCCTTCCTTCCTTCCTTCCTTCCTTCCTTCCTTCCTTCCTTTTCTTTCTTTCTTTCTTTCTTTCTTTCTTTCTTTCTTTCTTTCTTTCCTTCTTTCTTTCTTTCTCTCCACAGGGTCTTGCTATGTTGCCCAGGTTGCAGTGCAATGGCACAATCATAACTTCTTTTAACCTCAAACTCCTGGGCTCGAGCAATCCTCCCACCTCAGCTTTCCAAGTAGCTGGGTCCACCATGCCCAGCTAATTATTTTTATTTTTTGTAGAGACAGGATCTCATTGTGATGCCCTGGTCTCAAACTCCTGGGCTCAGGTGATCCTCCTGCCTCAGCCTCCCAAAGTGCTGGAATTATAGAAATGAGACACCGACCCGGCCCCGCATTGTACCCTCTTCCAATTAAGCATGACTGAAAATCCTAAAGAACTGAGATCTGATTATTCACAGTCTTTGTGTAGAGGCAGGGGGCTTGATGAGTTGATCTTTTGCCAATCAAAAGAACCCAGCTTTTCAGAGTGGCATAATTTTCTCCTACTCATGAGATCTTACTCCACAATTCTATCTCTGGAGTGTTTGGGGTATCTTGCAACCAGCACACCACTGGCAATTTGAAATAAATGGAAAACGGGGGAATAAGTGAACAGTGAACACGAAGGAAAACACTGTTCCATTTGGCTGCACATGTCCAGCAAATGAAAGCGTGCCATAGATTACCCATGAATTTCTAGTAATACAACGTTTTAAAAGGCTTCTTTGAAACCCAGGTGTCTCTCAAATAGCTGAGCTGAAGCCTTGTATCTATACCACAGACTTTCAAATTTCCTCCCCAGTTAATGGGCTATTCATACTTTCCACTTCTTCCTGAATCAATTATGATCAGTTGTATTCTCTCAGAAAATCATCCATTCTTTTGATATTTTCGAATTTGTCATCATGTAATAGAATTTTATCCTTCTCTTAAATATCTATTGTTATATCTTCTTTCTAATTCCTCATGTTGTGTGATGTTTTCTCTCAATTCTTGATTTGAATTGCCAGCACCTGGTCTGTTATATTACTTTCTTTTATTTTTTAAAGTTGTCATAATCTTTATTTGCTTTACATTAAGCATATTTGTTTTTCTAATTACTGAATTAAATTTTTGTATGCAGTTTATATGCCGTGTTTAAAAATAAAGGTATTTAAGGTCATGCATTTTCCCTGAGTCCAATTTTGGTCATATCCTATAACGCTGGATATCTAGCATCCTCAATGCCATTATTGTCTAACTAGACTCCAAGTATACTTTTTTTTTTTCTAAGACAGAGTCTTGCTCTGTCATCCAGGCTGAAGTGCAGTGGCACAATCTCGGCTCACTACAACTTCCACCTCCCGGGTTCAAGCAATTCTCATGCCTCAGCCTTCCAAGTAGCTGGGATTACAGGTGTGCACCACCACACCCCACTGATTTTTGTATTTTTAGTAGAGACAGGGTTTCACCATGTTGGCCAGGCTGATCTTGAACTCCTGGCCTCAAGCAATCCACCTGCCTCAGCCTCCCAAAGTCCAAGTGTACTTCTTAATTATTCCTTGACCTAAGAATTGTTTAAGTGAATGTTCTGCATTTGTTTTGTTTTTCGTTTTCAAGCGGTAGCAGTTTTATTTCTACTTTTATTTATTAATAGCATTATAGTTAAAGAATGTGACCTGTGTAATTTTGATGAAGGGAAAAGAGAACAGTTTAAATTAACTGTAGAATTGCAGAGATCCAGCAGCCCGAGGGAGGAAGCTGAAGCTATATGACACTACTGCAGAGGTTTCATCTCTGTGTTTACAAATTTATTTGCCATGCTAGAGTGGCAGCCAAGAGTCAGCCGGGGAGTGCCCCCATGCGTTGTCTGGCAGAAACATCTGTGCCAAGTACAGTCTGTAAGTAGGCACCACACTGGCATAGAACACTTAATGGGCTTCTTGCAAGATCCAGACATTTCTCTCTGACTGGCTGCTGCCCACTCTTGCCTCCAGTTGGCATCCCTCAGAATGCAAAGATGTCTGAATTCTGGCAAAATATCTCCTGCTCACCTCCCAGACACACTGGTTTTAAGTATAAAAGAAGTCATGAATCCAATTAGTCCTTCATTAGATCCATATTTAGCAGACAGGCTACAGTTTCTGGCATATGTGTCTATAAACATTTCTCACGTCCTATGCAGATTTCTCCTTCCTTTATACCCATGGCCATTTCCATGAGATTCTCCAATGATAGGAACTAGATCCCAGTGCTGAAGTCACTAACTTCCTTAGAAATTCACACTGCCCTTTTTTCTTTTCTTTTCTTTTCTTTTTTCCCTGCCACTCAGAACAATAATCTATTGGCAAAGTACTCATTAGTGGGTAGGTTAGTATTTCCTCTTCAGATGTGGACCTAAGGATAGAAAACTAAATGCATTGAAAGCAGCACCATTACAGAATGTGCTCTGCCTAAGACTGGTTTTAGCTGAGCTTCAGGGCCACACTGGACTCCTACCAGAACAGCAGATGTCCCTGAGTCACCAGAGCTCACCGTCAATCATATCTTATGTCTGAAAATAAATCCAGCATTAGGCAGCTGACCACATATGTGCCTCTGAAACTATGGCAACAGAAAGTCCTTTTACCTCTGTGTCCCAATTAAAAGTGTTCTGTTGGCTGTAATTGGGGTGTTTGGTCTCCAAAACTAATAGATCAAAGCAATCACATAAGCCTCAAATGTCACCATCATACAAATTGATATTTCCCATGCAAGCAGCTAATGAGTGGTCACACCAAAGAGCATATGAAATTGAGGTTACAGAGAATAACTGGATAAATCCATTTTTGGATCCTTTTCTCCATGTTCCCAACCCACCCAAGATTTGAAAACTGATTGAATGTTGCAGAGTGGGGAGAAAGGACAATGGCAATTTCAAGTTGGATGTCCAGGAGGATACAGGAGCTTTTAACAGAAATGGGGAGAAAATTCTTGGAGTAGATTTCATAGAAAGAATGACACATGTTGAGAAATAAATGTATTCAAGTCTACTGTACTAGGGTAGCCAAGTGTCTGGCATTGAATCAGAGCACATAACATTTGAGTTTTCTGCCTGGTTTCTAAAAAAAAAATTAACTAGTAATATGAATGTCTTCTCTGATCATTATACTTTCAGATTTGTTTTATTGTTGTTTCTGATTGATTCTTAATGAGCAATAGCATGGAACAACTCTGCTTTTAGTTTTTTCTCTGATAGTTTGAAATGATCGATAAGCAAACACTTAAAAATATGCAACTGAAAGATCTTTTGTGTGATCCCTGTAATCTTTTAGCAATAGGAAAAATCCTCTGGTAACGTAAACAAGCTCACTCTCTAATAATCAGTTTACTAACCCAAGTAATACTACTTAATAATGTAAAAGGCTATGGGGGGGAACAAAGGTATATGTACACATTTTTTTTTGCTCTATCAGAGGAATATGTTGGACAAACAATAGGAAGCTCAATTTATAGTAGCTTCATCAACTCAGAAAGTAGGTGGTTGCTGATATTAGTTCAGCAGCTCTGAGTACAATTTTGTCTTCCAGTCACCATTAGACCAAGAGAATTGCATGAGCTTTGGCTAAAGCTCAAGCCAAACCCTTGCGATTTTCTTGACCTAATGGTGACTAGAAGATTATTCTGCCTCTAATATGTCATCCAAATTCTAGGCAAAAAGAAGAGGGTTAAAGAGAAATGGCATATTCGCTGGGTCTTCCCTGCTGTAAGGGAACCTTCTCAGCAATTCCACCCAGTGACGTCACCTACAACTCATTACCCAGAATTGTGTCACATGGTCATCCCATCCGGAAAAAAAAAAAAAAAAAACCTGGTAAATGTAGTTTCTTAGTGGATGCATCATCATCTTTTAGCTGGAATTTTGCTAATAATAAAGAAAGGAAAATATATATTGGATAAGTGGTTAGTTACCATCTCCCCTCTCTATTGAACTCACCCAGAAGGACTGGCATTTTTCTGGCAGCCATCATGCAGCATTGAATCTAGGGTTTCAAGAGGTAGGCCACACATGATCTATCATTAAAACGAAGGCGTTCCCATCAAAAGACCTAGGATCAGGTTCTGGCTCTGCCACTAGCTCCGTGATCTTGAACAACTAAGTCATTTACTTTCATTTCTAATCTGTAAAATGAGAGAACTTAAAGCAGTCATTGTAAAAATCCTGAAATCCTATGCTTCCATTGTAGAGCCTTACCTGGTAGATATCAAAGTTTTCTTATGCTCCTCTCCTGGACCCTGTGCCCTACCTTTTGTTCCTGGTAGACAAGGAAACAATGCTATAGCAGTCTATCCAGAACCTAAGAGCAGTATCGCTTCAGCAACCATGTTGCCTTGAATAAATAAAAATAGTTTCTTCTATCCCCTATAAAGAGAATGTTGAAGGGCAATGGTGGTTCTAAGGTAATGCACATGATCCACTTCAGCAAGGCTCCTGGGCTGTGTGTGACTGGCACACCTGTGTCCAAGACAAGAGGTCATCTGTGGAAGTCAAAGATAAGAAATCCATCTTCTTATGGATCTTCCAGCAGACGTCTCCAGACAGTAGCAACACTGGCTACCACCATGGCACACAGACTGCCAGGAAAACAGCTAGAAGTGGGATGGAAAAAAGGGAGGAAGTAGGGAGGACAGGGAGGTAAGAAAAGCTTAGGGTAACACAGGTAACCTTGCTCAGATCTACAACACTGTGAGGTCTATAGTGTTTTCTTTGGCAAATTTACACCACACCACCAAAATGGAAAAATTCACTTTCTTCCTACTCCCTCCATCCAGGAAACCTCATCCTTTCTTAGCTAAACCCACTTTCCCAGCTAGAAAAGGAGGGGTGCTCTATTGGTTACATGCAAGAGGTGCCAATTATGCTTTGCATCAGGGAACCTGTCTTACTAGTTACACCATTGTAGGCGAGCCCTGTTCAAGCCAAAGAAATTTTACAGTCTTCCTCTCTCTTTCAGCTCCACCTACCACCTTCTCACTGCATCAAACTTACTGGTGGATGGAGACTTCCATTAGCTGCCTCTGGTTAGCTGATAAATTGGGCTTTGGAACGCTTCTATGACTTTATATCACCCATTAAGCTCTTTAGATATTTAATAATAGAAAACCCTGACCTCTGTTGGAAATAATCCACAAAGGAGTACAGCAAATAGAAGAATAGAAAGTGCCTCTTTCCCATGTAAATTGCACAGGCTAGAACAAGATTACCGAAGAGTCTGAGGGACCTTCGACGGGTAGATAGTGCAGTAAACCACCGTGGCACATGTATACTTACGTAACAAACCTGCAACTTCTGCACACATATCCTGGAACTTAGAGTAAAATTTAAAAAAAAAAAAAAAAAAGAAATGAGCTATCAAGTTATGGCAGACATGGAGAAAGCTTAAATATTTCTAAGTGAAAGAAGCCAATCAGAAAATTTGTGATTCCAAAAATATGACATTTGAAAATGGCAAAACTATGAAGACAGTAAAAAGATCAATGGTTGCCAGGAGTTAAGGGAGGAGAAGGATGAATAAACAGAACCCAGAAGATTTTTAGGGCAATAAGACTATTCCGTAGGATACCCTAATGGGTACATGTCATTATGTATTTGTCAAAACCCACATAATGTACAACATCAAGAGTGAATCCTAATGTAAACTGTAGATTTTAAGTGATAATGATGTGTCAGTGTAGGTTCATCAATTGTAACAAATGTACCAATCTGGGGCCACAGATCCATAGTGGCAGAGGTTGTGCATGTGTAGGGATGGAGATATATGGGAACTCTCTGTATATTTCCCTCAATTTTCCTGCGAACTTAAAACTGCTCTAAAAAATAAAGTCTTTTAATTTTTCAAAATTTATTTGCTGACCTAAAAATGAACATAGATGCTTCTAAACCCTCTTCACCTCCCAAGAAACGAACACCTCAATGCTTCCCAAAGAGAGATTGCTAGAAATTTAGGAGCATCTACTGATTGCAAGCATTTCTGTTCAGTCCTGTTCTCACCACTGTGGCCAATTGACTCTTTACTCTGCCCACTGAGCTTTAATCTCAATGACCGCATTTTTCATTTCAAGATCCCTTTGGTTCTCCTGCTTCATTTTTCCCGATATTCTCACTTTCTTCTATTATAACCTTGATGATTTTCTTGGTATACTCATTTCATAGTCTCCGCTAATAGCTCTGTTACTGGAAGCTCTTGGGGCTCCAATCCTGCTGTCTCTTTTGCCTAGTGGCTCTTAGACATGGCAGATGGTTTCCTTGTGCGTTTTGTAACTTTGGTTTTTGAGTTCAATTCCAGTAGAGCTCTATCTGTGCAAATACCAAGCAGCCTGAGTTAAGGGTCTCTTCAGCTCTCCAGGGTAGTTTTGTATTTGCTTCTGTGGTCATTCCAAGGATATGACTTGCCTAGAACCAGTGCCGTGTTCATTTTTCAGCTTAATGGCTCCCAAGATCATGCAAGTAGAATACATTAGAATCTCAAACTTGTGCAAAAAAAGTGTGTTGTCAATGAATATTGTTATGCATTCTCAAGGGGAAATTTATCCCCCACTCGGAACTCAAGAGAAGACAAATAAATCTCACTATAGTATATCTGCCAGTGAGTGAGTTTTTTCTATCTATCAATTTCTCCAAAGGTGTAGCTTTTCAATGCCCCAGATTTTTTCAGTGATCTCCGTTCCAATTTCCTGCCACACAAGGGCTCAAAATCTCATCTCCCATATCCATTTGAGCTTTAAAATCCAGAAGCCTTATACATTGTCAGTGGGAAAGCAAATTAGTACAACCTCTATGAAAAACTGTATGGAGATTTCTCGAAGAACTGAAAGTAAAATTACCATTTGACCCAGCAATCTCAATACTGGGCATCTACCCAAAGGAAAAGAAATTGTTATATTAAAAAGATACCACTCTTTTTCAGGCTAGAACCATGGAGGATGTAGAAGAGAAGAAGAAGAACATTCCTGCTGTGCCAGAAGCCCTTAAGAAAAGGAGAAGGGGCCGGGCGCGGTGGCTCAAGCCTGTAATCCCAGCACTTTGGGAGGCCGAGACGGGCGGATCACGAGGTCAGGAGATCGAGACCATCCTGGTCTACATGGTGAAACCCCGTCTCTACTAAAAAATACAAAAAAAAAACTAGCCGGGCGAGGTGGCGGGCGCCTGTAGTCCCAGCTACTCGGGAGGCTGAGGCAGGAGAATGGCGTAAACCCGGGAGGCGGAGCTTGCAGTGAGCCGAGATCGTGCCACTGCACTCCAGCCTGGGCGACAGAGCGAGACTCCGTCTCAAAAAAAAAAAAAAAAAGAAAAAGAAAAGGAGAAGGAATTTCACAGAGCTGAAGATCAAGCACCTGAGAAAGAAGTCTGCCCAAAAGATGCTTCAAAAGGCCAAGAGGAAGTTTATCTATAAAAAAGCAAAGCACTGTCACAAGGAATATAGGCAGCTGCACAGAACTGAAATTCAAATGGCAAGGACGGCAAGAAAAGCTGGCAACTTCTGTGTACCTGCAGAACCCAAATTGACGTTTGTCATCAGGATCAGAGGTACCAATGGTGTGAGCCCAAAGGTCTGAAAAGTGTTACAGCTTCTTCACCTTCACCAAATCTTCAATGGAACCTTTGTGAAGCTCAACAAGGCTTCAGTTAACATGCTGAGGATTGTAGAGCCACATATTGCATGGGCGTACCCAAATCTGAAGTAGGTAAATGAACTAATTTACAAGCGTAGTTATGGCAAAATCAATAAGAAGTGAGTTGCTTTGACAGATAACACTTTGATTGCTCGATCTCTTGGTAAATATAGTATCATCTGCATGGAGGAGCTGATTCATGAGATCTATACTGTTGGAAAATGCTTCAAAGAAGCAAATAACTTCCTGTGGCCCTTCAAATTATCTTGTCCGTGAGGCGGAATGAAGAAAAAGACCACCCATTTTGTAGAAGTGGAGATGCTGGCAACAGGGAGGACCAGATCAACAGTCTTACTAGAAGACTGAACTAAGGTGTACACCATGATTATTTTTCTAAGCTTGTTGGTTAATAAACAGTACCTGCTCCCAAATTGGAAAAAAAAAAAAAAAAAGATACCTGCACTGGTGTTTGTCACAGCACTGTTCACAATAGCAATGTCATGGAATCAACCTAAGTGTCCATCAGCAGATGATCAGATAAAGAAAATATGGGATATACACACCATAGAATACTATGCAGTCATAAAAAAACTGAAATCATGTTCTTTGCAGCATCATAGATAGAGTTGGAGGCCATTATCCTAAATAACTCAGAAACAGAAAATGAAATACTGCATGTTTTGACTTATAAGTAACAGCTAAACTCACAGACATAAAAATGGAAATAATAGACACTGAGGACTCCAAAAGGGGGAGGGATGGGAGGAGGGTAAGGATTTTAAAAATTACCTGTTGGGCTGGGTGCAGAGGCTCACATCTATAATCCTAGCACTTTGGGAGACCAAGGCAGGAAGATTGAGCCTTCTCGAGCTCAACTCCTGCTTGAGCCCAAGAGTTTGAGACCAGCCTGGGAAACATGGTAAAACCACAACTCTATTAAAAAAACACAAAAATTAGCTGGGAATGGTGGTGCGTGCCTGTAGTCCCAGCTACACAGGAGGCTGAGGTAGGAGGATCACTTGAGCCCAGGAGGTCAAGGTTGCAGTGAGCCATGATCACACCACTGCACTCCAGCCTGGGCAACAGAGTGAGACCCTGTCTCATAAAAATACAGACAAAAATTTTAAAATGGCCTATTGGGTACAATGTTCACTATTTGGGTAATGTTACACCAGAGCCCAAACTTCACAATTATGCAAAATATCCATGTAACAAACATGCACATATACCCCTTGAATCTAAAATTATTTTTAAAATAAAATAAAACAATGCCTAGCAAAAAAAAAAAAAATTTTTAAAAAAAAAAAAAAAAAAACTCCAAAAAAAAAAAAAAAAAAAAAAAAAAAAAATCCAAGCCCATTATTTACCAGCAACAATAAACTCTGGACCCTCTGAGACTGCATGACTAGCGGCCCTAGTTTTCAGCTCCCTCTGGTTCTAGGCATTTGAAAAGATGTTTGTTCAGGTTAAATTTTGTTATCACTTATGACAATTTCTAATGTTTATGAATAAATACTGGGTAGCTAATCCTTTCTGAAAACTACTAGTAAGCCTACATTGGTATAAAACAACTAAATATCTTATGTCATAGTTGCTCAATGTGTTATAATGTACATTTGAATTTACGTATAATGTGTGACTATGGAACAGTCTTTTTTCCATATCAATATGAATGAGAATAGATGTAAAAATCAAGAATAAAATCTAGTGGTGAAAAAATAAAAGGATGTCCATTACATTCTATTGAATATTTCTAGGTATTTTCTAGTAGGAAGGTTTTCAGACTACTTAGACTCCTATCTTACTGGAAATGGAACCAGCAGTTACTTTAGATGCATTACTCCATTTAATCCTCATCCCAACCCTGAAAGATAGATAATCATACTCCCATTTCACAAATGAGGAAATTGAGACTCATAGAAGTTACATAATTTTATCAAGGTCACACAACTAATGCTGTCTGATCTCAAAGACCACATAATTCTCCTTATCTCACATTACTTCTTTGGAGAGCCAGCCTATTTCCTCTACTGTACCTGAAAGAAAGGAGTCCAGAGTTTGTGAACAGTTTAAGCCAAAGAGTCCTTTGAATGTTCTCCTTGAAAAACAGTCTTGAGAAAAAAAGTTTCTGGCAAGGTTCCATTATTAATTATAAGGGTGAGTGGTAAGCCAAAAAATTATGAAGCCTGGATGTGACTTGACATCACCTTTGGGGAAATCATCAAGAATCCCTGAATAGACTCGTGTCTGAGCACACAGAGAGAGAGAGGCAGACCTTCCCTCCCCAGGTAGCCAGCCCCATTTTATTCAAGGGTGGGTCAGCAGAAGGTTTGGAGGACTGGCTCTGCCTGAAATCTGTAGGAGAAAGTGGATACAGGAGAGGTTAATGTCCATGCTGAGGAATCATGAAGCCGATAAAAACCTGGATCATTGGGTTAGAAGCTGGCCCAAGGCCAGACACAAAATATAGCCATAATGGGAGCCTTCCCAAGTAGAAAAAGGTTATTAGTGGAATCACATTAATCACAATGATTAATGCTGAAACTCAAGCCTTTTATTATGTAAAAGGCTCAAAAAAGTATATTGGCAGAGAGGGAAAGGGTTCCAATTTTGCAGAAAATAGTGAACCAAAGAGGTACAGTAAATATTCAGGATGTGATTTGAAAATCAGAAACCTGGACGGGTCACACAAATCACGCTTAAAAGCTGCTTATGCAAAGAAATTTGCCAGAAAGCAAATATGCCTACAGATGGCCCATCAGGAGGCAGTTGGGTACTCCCAGCTTGCTGCAAGGGCAGCCAGGCCAAGGGAGAGGACAAGGCCAGGAGGGGCCCAGGGTGTGGGGTGGAATGAGAACACAAGCCAAGAACAAAGATCTCACTGTCCATAATCCTCCCAGAGTCCTCAACCTGCCAAGGGCAATGCCCAGGAGAGGTCATCTTGGAGCTCCAGGGCCTTTAAAATCTCCTACCCTGGACCAGTTGGGGCAGAGGAACAGTGCTAACCAGGTATGACTTGTGAGTCGAAAGAGAAATTACAAAAAGAAAAAATCCCAAAATTTAAAACCAGTGCTGAATCAAAATAAAAGTACACAAACCAAAGCCTCACCCATGAATCCAAACCAAGCTAGATGAAAGGTTGGTCATAAGGGAGACTCAGAAGAATGAGGCCATTTAAAAATGAAGAAGAAAGTTTACACTGGAGAAAGTCTCTAAACTGGAATTAGGTACTCAGGAGGCTGCTGTGGTCTGACCATTACCAATGGCAGGGACCCAGCTCACAGGCAGGAAAGGAACACAAGTGTCCTTCCATATTCCTGGGCTTCTCAAACTGAGAGCAGACCATTAAATAATTATTCCCTGCCTTACATCTTGTAGAAAAAAAAATTCTGGAAGAAGAGAGGCAAAGTATGTGTCTTTTAAAATTAATTTTTAACATGCTTGTTTCCAAAAGGATCTAGGGTATGTCCCACTATTAAAGCATATGCACATGGCAGTTAAATAAAGATGCTTGGCAAAGACTGGCTCACTCTTCACCAAACCCATTTTCTCTTCTAGCCAATAACATATGAACAGAAATATTAGTGCCACTGTCAGGGCTGGCCCATAGACACCTACTAGGCATGACCACCCACAGTCTTTCTTCATTTCCTAGCTAAATGCAGCAGGCTCTGAGTGGAACGACTCTCTGGGTCCCTGAATCTTTGCCTGTGGGACAACTGCCTGATGATCAGGAAAACACATTTGCACTTCACATGGGAAAACAATTCCGACTGCAAGAAACCACTATGACTTGGAGGATTATTGTTACAACAGCTGACATTCTATTTAATACAGAAGTTGGTAACTTGAACAGGAATACTGACATGATAAAAACTAAACACAGTATTGGCTTAGCACTCAGGTGGCAGGCAGAGAGGAAACTAATTCTGAGTGGAAAGATGGAGACCTACGATATTCCATGGCAAAACATTACACTTGTCACCTGGCATAACTTGGAAGCCAGAGCATGTGCCAACTGAGCCTATAGCTCTGGAAAAGAAGTTGAGGAAAAGCTCAAATTTTTTTTCTGCTTTTAATAAGAAGGAAGAGGGAGGGAGAGAGAGAAACAGAGAGTGAGTCAGGGGCCTCTAAGGAT
Source organism: Rhinopithecus bieti (assembly GCF_001698545.2). Lineage (NCBI taxonomy): Eukaryota > Metazoa > Chordata > Mammalia > Primates > Cercopithecidae > Rhinopithecus > Rhinopithecus bieti. The sequence goes on from NW_016819104.1 coordinate 1,899,746, forward strand.
TGTAAAATCCTACTATTTTAAGGCTGCAAACAGTAATAGATTAGACTGAAGGAAGCATTAAAGAAAAAGGACTCCCAGAGAAGAGTGTATTCCCAGCCAAAGCCTCTCATTATGATGCCCTACCTTCTATGGCCTTTCTGTTCCAACATGAGGCTCCCTCAGCTCCTTGCCTCTCTAGCACATGCACAGCCCTCACTGAGGCTCTAGGGAGCCTCTCATTCCCTGGACATTGTCCATGGACCCTGAGGAACTGGAGAACTCTCCCGGACCCAGCTACATGGAAACTTCCCTCAGCCATGTCTAATCTACATCCGGCCTCAGCCACTGTGATAACAGACACCACAGTGCAACTGGAGCATCTCCAAAGGCCTTGCAATTTTCTTAGTCTATGGCTTAAGAAATGTGAAGTTCCCAGCCACCAGGTTTTCCCCTACCAACCTCTCCAGGTGCTTCCACCACCCCTTGATTCTCCTCTCTACTCCCAGTTCTTTCTCCCCATACCAGAAGAGATTCCTTCCTCCTATTCCTATATGAAAGAAAATCACCTCTAAGGAAGATCTTTCAAAAATATTGACCCTCTTATGCCTAGGCACATCTAGGCTATAAGATCCTTAATAGCAAGGATGCCTTGCCTTCAGGACTCATCCAGTGTCTGACGTGCAGTAGGCACCAATGTATTTTTGGTGAAATAAACTGAACTGTAGTAAATTAGGGGACAGAGGAAAAGGGCTTGCAAGCAAAAAGTGGAAGAGAAGCTCCAAGGTCTCAAGATAAAGACCTGGGGAAGCAGGGAGCAGCGGGAAGGGTGGTGGAGTTGCAGCGTGTATCTCTTGCCTGTTATAAACTTCCCAAGAGGACTTCTGAATTCAACTTGTTGCAATCCCTGTTTTCCTGCAAACCCCAAGAAAGGAGTACAGGCGTGACTGCATTCACTCACAGAGGTCCAGACTTAAAGCCCAAGCTTTATTCATTATAATTCAAACGCATCTGGGCATGAGTAGAAGGCTGGTGGGGCAGGCTTTCCAAGGATCGGTTTGCATGAGGCACTAAGGAGTCCCCTGGGAAATAATCCATCCCAGGGGAAGAAAGAGTTGAAGGGGAAAGTTTGAACCAAACAGAATAGTGGGTCAAGAAGGGAGGGACAACTCTGAGTACAGCATAATGTCTATCTTTCAGCTTATTGTCTAGTCTACTCCCTGTGGATCTGTGCCAGAATCCAAGATAAAGGACACTGCATTAAAAATAATTTTTAAAAGAGAGAGTTTTATCTTTTTTGAAAAAAATTATATATTATTCAGTTAGTACTACAGAAATTGAAAGAAAGTTTGAGATCTATGCAGAGCAATCATATGTCCCAGTTCTCCCAAGACAGTCCCAGTTTGCACCTGTTGTCTCAGCAGGTAACCCTGTTCCCTGTTTCAGCTTACTTCTGAAGTGTCCTAGAAGTTGTATGGTCACCCTGGTTCTGAGGGACATTTTGGGGATAAATCTAGGTAAGTCACACACTCTTTTTCTAACATATAATGTTCTTGTGTCCATAAAAGGAGCCTACAAAACAAAGAGAATAAGAAAAAGGAACACAAATTCCATTTTCATATGAGACTAGGTGACATCTGTAACCCAGAAGAACATGAGATGAATCCAGAAAGCAAATAGAAGAATCGTAAATGGCTCAGCAGGGCAGACTGAACTAACACAGAAGTGTCTTTAGAGGGACTTAACAGTGAGAAGAGGGCTAACATACCCTGAAGAATCGAAGAAAAACTAAGGAACTGGAGACACCAGCTACCTAGAAGGCAAGAGTAGAACCATCACTGTGTGCTATAAAGAAATTATCCCCTCAACATCCCATCAGGAGATGGGATATAGATTCTCTACATGAGTTGAACCAGACTTGCCTCATCTCAGGGACACCAGGCCCAGAGGAGGGCATGAAAATCAAACTCAAACCAGGGAGAGTTAACTGAACACTGTATCCTGAATCTGAGACTCCAATTATTTTCCCAGTTCCAGCTTCAGAACATTATCATTTAGCCTTCCATTCTCCAAGAAGATTTTAAAACATAAAACACCCTGGGGGTGGAGGATTGAAGGGAAAACCTATAAATAATGACATTTGGGGCAATCTGGCTGGCCAACAAATTTTCCTACTTGAAATTCTATAAGGCAACAAGACCAGCCCAAGTCTAATCAGGTTTTTAGTGCTTCATTCTTAAATATGAATGGGCACCAGGCTTTGGGGCAGCTGTCAACGTGAAAGACAGAGGCTAAAACAAACAGGATAAAAAGAACAGTGGGGATAAACAGAGACAAGATAAGAAGCAAGAGAAAATATTAAGAAAATTATAATTAATGATAACCAATGACTTTAGAGGATGAAGAAAGATAGGCTACTATCTTCCTAAAGAAAACAGTCAGAGAATATGAGTAAGCTCTTAGAAATTTAAATATTATCTCCAGATTTTTTTAATTATTGAACAAAAATATAGAGGTGGACATTAGGAGAGAAAAACTGAGGGAAACGGAGGATCAATCCAAGTGGACAATACCTGCCTCGTAGGAATTCCAAAAACAGAGAAAAAAATGGGGCTCAACAGAGTGGGTGGCACATGGTTGCAATCCCAGCACTTTGGGAGTGTCATGTGGGAGGATAGCATGAACCCAGAAGTTTGAGACCAGCTTGGGCAACACAGTACAATCCCATCCTACAATAAATAAATAAATAAATAAATAAATAAATAAATAAATAAATAAAAATGTAAATTAGCTGGGTGTGGTGGCATATCCCTGTAGTCCTAGCTATTCAGGAAGCTGAGGCAGGAGGCTTATTTGAGCCCAAGAGTGCAAAGTTACAGTGAGCTATAATTGTACCACCACACTCCAGCCTGGGCAACGGAGTGAGAGCCTGTCTCTTAAAAGAAGAAAAGAGGCCGGGCGCGGTGGCTCAAGCCTGTAATCCCAGCACTTTGGGAGGCCGAGACGGGCGGATCACGAGGTCAGGAGATCGAGACCATCCTGGCTAACACGGTGAAACCCCATCTCTACTAAAATACAAAAAACTAGCCGGGTGAGGTGGCGGGCGCCTGTAGTCCCAGCTACTCGGGAGGCTGAGGCAGGAGAATGGCGTAAACCCGGGAGGCGGAGCTTGCAGTGAGCTGAGATCCGGCCACTGCACTCCAGCCTGGGCGACAGAGCGAGACTCCATCTCAAAAAAAAAAAAAAAAGAAAAGAAAAGAAAATTATCAAAGACTGGGCGACAGAGCGAGACTCCATCTCAAAAAAAAAAAAAAAAAAAAAAAAAAAAAAAAAAAAAAAAATTATCAAAGAAATACTACAATTAATTTTTCCATTTGAACAATCATTCAAATTGAAAGAACACACCAAGAACGTAACATACTGAATGAATAAAAGCACATCATTTGTGAAATTTCAGAACATTATGGATAAAAAGAAGATTTCAAAAGATCTTAAAAGTTTCCAGAAAAAAAACAAGTCACGAAAGAAACGAAGAAAGAGAATAGCATCAGATTTTAAAAGCAACATTGGAAGCTAGAAGAAGGTAGAGTAACACATTGTACATTCTGAGAAAAAGTTTCCAACATAAAATTATATACCCACTTAAACTATCAATCAGTTTTAAAGTAGAACAAAAGGATAGAATCTTATAAAATATATCTGCCATACTTCCCTTTCTCAGAAAACTACAGGAAATGGGCTCCACAAAAATGATGGAGTTAAACAAGAAAAAAAAAAAGAGTACATTGCATCCAGGAAATAGGAGATTCAAGATAGGAGAAAGGCAGAAGGAATACCCAGGATGACATTCAGGGAACAACTCTTTGTGACTAAAGCAAGGGAAGAAAGGATCTAGGAGAAGTTAGCCTCTAAGAAAGGTTAAAATGTTAAATGATTTTAACATTGTCTGGCAGGTACATAATAAAGTATCCCTATAAATTTTATAAAATCCATCAGGGAAGGGTGGGAAGAGACACTAAAATAAACCAGGCTTGCAGCACATTCAGCATTAATCATTAGGTCAGCTTGCTCTTTGATCTGCTTTCTCACAGTCTCTTTGGTGCCTATTGCTTCAGAATCACTGTCACAGCTCCAGAACCTGTTACAGGATTATAGTTCCAATGACAGAAAACCAAACACCACATGTTCTCGCTCATAAGTGGGAGCTGAACAATGAGAACACATGGACACAGGAAGGGGAACATCACACACCAGGGCCTGTCAGGGCCCTGGGAGGGGGTAAGGGAGGGATAGCATTAGGAGAAATACCTAATGTAGATGACGGGTTGATGGGTGCAGCAAACCACCGTGGCATGTGTACACCTATGTAATAAACCTGCACGTTCTGCACATGTATCCCAGAACTTAAAGTATAATAATTTAAAAAAAGATTATAGTTCCCATGAACTACTCTACAGATAACAACTTAAACATTATAAAATGTTAACTTTTCCACTTGAGATATTCTTTCATGTCCTGTGTACCAGTGAAATTACTGACATCAGCTGGTCCGAAGGACCCCATGAGAAGCTGACTCACCCAAAAAAGTGTAGTTTCCTCATCCTGATGATTTCATTCCCTTTACCTCAACCAATTAATGACACTGATTTTCCAACCCCTCACCTTCCATAATCCCCTTAAAAACCCCAGCCCAGTACTCCTTGGACAAATGGATTTGAGGGTCTCCTCCCATCTCCTCACTTGATACCCTGAAATCACTAAACTCTTTCTCTGCCTCAAACCCTGCTGTCTCAGTGTATTGGTCTGTTACTGCATAGCATGCATATAAAGGTGTTGGTTCTGTAACACATGTAGAAAAATTGAATTGAGTGGAATTTTATAGAACTATGGCAAGATATGGAAAGATTTAGCCCAAGATTCCTGAAAATAAAATAAGTAAAATAAATGAGATACTTACCAATTTTGGAAAATAAGTTGTTCAAGAAGGAAGTAAAATAATAATCTTAACTCATCCAGAATGAGTAAGATCAAACAATATGCTAAGAACAATAAATATGGACTTTACTATGGTTATGTAGTCTTATAATTATAGTGGGAGGGTGGGAGATAGCAGGTGGTAATAGAGATTAAAAAGTCTCATCTCCCATAATAAACACTGTCTAGAAGTGATTAATCAAGAGAGAGCAGCATGTCTATATTATTTAGAAATATCAAAGTAAATGTCAGAAGAAAAAAGATTAAAAGCTAAAAGTGACTACTTCTGGAAGGATGGAGGAAGGCTATTAAAAGGGGAAAACTGGGCATTTTTTAAATAAGTATTTTAGCATTACTTGACTTTTAAAATTATGGGCATGTACTTCTTCAACAAAATAAAAAATACTCTTCTAAAGAGTAGGACTTCTTTGTAGGCTCTTTTTCCTCCATCTAGTAATTTTTTAAATTACAATAATAAATCTATGTAAGAAGATGGGAGCCTAAGGCTTTAATGAGGGGTGAAAGGCATTATCTCCATTTCAAAGCCATTGCTGAAGCACAGAACAGACCCAATAGCCTGAACAGTGAGTACCAAGGAGGTTTTTCATAATTTCTGGTATTCAGAACTGTGTGAATTGCCTTCCTGAGTTTAGGAAAGTTTCCACTAGAGTACTACTGCCTCCCTCAAGTCAGATTCTTGTTTCCCCAGTCTTCTTTGCAGCCAGGGCATGGAGCACAGGCTTCAGTATGAAGAAAAGTGACGTGAAGAAGGAGGCACGATCTGGGAGCCCTTCTGGCAGAATGGGAAAGCATGGCAGGGTTACAGCTGGCCCTCAAAGGCAGCAATGGCAAAGGTCTTAGCAGTCAGCATGCCAGGCCCAGCATTGGCACCATGGGCCACACTGCCCCTACACAGCAGGAAAAGGGAGCAGCCAGCCCATGGAGTTGGGCTTTGTTTCTAGCTGTGTCAATCAGCACCTGATTCTCTGATCTCTTCTATGATTCTTTAAACAACCTGGTATCATTTAACAAATTCATTTTCTGCTTAAATTAATTAGGGTAGGTTTCGTTACTTTCAACTATGAACCATAACTGGTACAGTGAGCCAGACCAGCATAACCTGGAATGGACATTTATGAGAGGACAAGAGAACACTGAAAGGTCAAGATCCAGAGGAAACTCCCTTGTGGCAACCAGAGCAGGAGGAAAGGAAAACAGCAGAAGAACATGGGAGCTCAGAGGGCTGGGTTAGTAAACACTTGAAGATGTCATAGTCTCCCTGAACTCATTGCAATAAATTTTAGGATGAGCTGGAATTCTGACAAAGCCCATCAGGACAGAACCAGAGAAGTATAGTTTCATTATTGTTAAATGATGAGCTTAGTTCTATTCCCCCAAACTGATGTGTCTAGGAAGCAAAGTCCAGAGTAGTCAAAGACATGAACAGAAACCTATGTGTCACATTGAGCTTCTCCTGGGTATTACAGTCCTCTGCTCAAACCCTCCAATGGCTTCCCCATCTTATTCAATGAGTCCCTCCCCAACATTAAGTTTCTGCCCTTACTTCCCACCCCCTTCACTCCTTATGCCCCAGCCACTGTTTTTGCTATTCCCCAAATCCAGACATGCTCCAACCTCAGGGCCTTTGCACTGGCAGGGCCCTCTCTCCAGAACACCTTTCCCGAGATTAAGCCATATGGCTCACCATTCCCTTTCTCCAAAGACTTAAATGTGGCCTGCTCTGACCACCCTATTTTATATCTCACCCTTCCCAAGCACTCCCCAAACCTCTACTTATTTTTTGTCATAACACTCAGTGCCATCTAGCTCACTATACAATTTACTCAGTTATTCAGTTATTAACTGTCTCCCTTGACTAGATTGAGGGTGTTGGATCTCAAGTGAAGCTAGAGAAGCTATTTGTTCATTTTTAATTTCTGTCTCAACTAATCTTCAAAGGAAGCAAAGTACTTTTAGCAGCTCCATGTTTCCAAACATGGCTGAAATAAAAGCAGTTGAATTCTACTGGCCTGAGGACAGCATGGCTTGCCTTTCACCTGAAATGAAGTCTAAAGGGTAATCAGCATGGCGGGCCGACTCAGTCTCTAATTGACAATCTTCCACAGCCCGTTAGCAAACAACTCAGAAAACACCAATCTCTGCTCTCAGGAGCCTTCCAAAGCCCCCTAACAGCCAAGAAGATCAGATTCCATTATTGTCTTCAAATCTGAAATCACTGATGTGAAAATGAAAACTCCAGAATACATACATGGGCAAGCACACACACATACACATGCACACACACACACACAAACATACACACACTCTATACAATAGGCAGTAGATTCTCTTACTCCCAATTTGAGGAGTTGACATTGTACCAAGACTTACTTACTACTAATAGCAAGTATGTGAATGAAATGAGAATGGTTGCCCCTCCCTGGTGCAGAATTCCACTCATGCTAATGTCTCTAGCAGTGTCCACATTTGGAAATAAGTGTGAGGTATGTGCTGCCAGGGGTCTGGCCAGCACTCCTGAGAATTCAGGCGAGCAGCCACTGCATTGCCTCCGTCAACCGTGTGCTCCTGCATGGTCCTGGCCCCACCCAAGGAAGTGTCAATGTAACTGAAAACCACAAGCATCTGGAGGGCCACTTAGGGTCTCTAAACCCCCTCCCAGATGAGTGGGGGCTCCACCCAGGCTGGATTTCAGGAGCATGCCAAGTGGGCGTGATGGTGAGGCACATCCGCAGAGTGAAATGGAGAGCAAAAGGAAATAGAAAACTGCCATCTTAGTCCATTCGGGCGGCTATAACAAAATACCACAGACCATGTGGCTTATAAACAACAGAAATGTATTCCTCACAGTTCTGGAGGCTGAGAGGTCCAAGGTCAAGGTAAATTCAGTGTCTGGTGAGCGCCTGCTTACTAGTTTATGGACAGCTGTCTTCCTGCTGTATCCTCACATGGAAGAAGGGGCAAGGGACTTCTTTGAGCCCTCTTTTTTTTCTTATTTTTTTTTTTGTTTTTTGTTTTTGTTTGTTTGTTTTTATTTTTTTGAGACAGAGTCTCACTCTGCTGCCCAGGCTGGAGTGCAATGGTACAATCTCAGCTCACTGCAACCTCCACCTCTTCCTCTTGGATTCAAGCGATTCTCCTTCCTCAGCATCCCAAGTAGCTGGGATTACAGGTGTGCACCATCACGCCCAGCTACTTTTTGTATTTTTGGTAGAGACGGGGTTTCACTTGTTGGCCAGGCTGGTTTCAAACTCCTGACCTCAGGTGATCCACCCTGCCTCGGTCTCCCAAAGTCCTGGGATTATAGGCGGGAGCCACCACACTCAGCCATCTGGGCCCTCTTTTAGAAGGGCACTAACCCTACTCATGAGGACTCCCCCCTCACGACCTAATTCCATCCTCATGTCCTAATTCACCTCCTAATTCCATCACACTGGGGGCTAGTAACTTATGAATTTGGTAGGAGACACAAACATTCAGAACCTAGCATGTGCAAAGACAAAGAGCATTCAGAAGCAAGGAACCTTCTGAATCATCAGGTCTAAGGAAGCAGGCAGAGAAGACAGAACAAAATCGAGACTAGAGGCTCTACCCAAATGCAGGACAGATGCAGCAGACAGGTGTAAAGCAGTGCCCAGAGTGGTTCCCTGGGTACCAGGGCACGGAGGAGGAAAATGTTTACAGAGCACGTGAGGTCTCTTTCTTGAAGAGCGAGGGGGCAATTGAGGATCCTGAGCCAGATCCTCAATTGAGCCAGATCCTCAAACCAGATCCTCAATCCTGAGCCAGATCCTCAAACCAGACTGTAGGGGAAACAGTCACTGAGGAGGTGGCTGGCATCACTGCCATCAGGGTTGATGGAGGGCCTAAGTCCATGTGGAACACAACGAGGAGGACAGAGAGCAGCAGCCTAGGATTCCAGGCAAGAGAAGGGCATTGAGTAAACATGTGCTAGACCCTAAAAGCAACACTGGCCACTGCAAAGATGTTCAAAAATTGATTTTTTATAAGCCAAAACTTTTTTTTTTTAGAGACAGAGTCTCACTCTGTCATCTAGGCTGAAGTGCAGTGACGTCATCATAGCTTACTCTAACCTCAGCCTCCTGGGCTCAAGTGATCCTCTGACTACAATCTCCCCAGTAGCTGGGACCACAGGCACAAGCCACCATGCCCAGCTAATTTTTTTTTAAATGTTTGTAGAGATGGAGGTCTCACCATGTTTCCCAGGCTGGTCTCAAACTCCTCAGCTCAAGCAATCCTCCTACTTTTGTCTCTCAAAGCGCTGGGGATACAGGCGTGAGCCACGGCACCTGGCCCCAAACTTATTTAAGTACATTGAGTGATGATTTTTAAAATCACTGTTGTGATATAAATAATCTCTGAGCCGCAGTGTAACTTTAGATCCCCAGATATTTTAATTTCTTGAAGCAAGTCAAACAAGTACGCAAATAGAACTTATTCTCAGCGTTTCTACCCTCCCTGCCGCTGGGAGGGTGTATGTGATAGGTAGTCCTCCCAGGCAGGAAAGGAGAAACAAAACCTACCTGAAGCCAAATTCTGCAAAAAAGAGGAGGACCCTCTTACTTGCTCCTGATAGGGATCTGAATATTGGCCATAGAAAATTATTTCAGATTCATCCAGTTTGGTTATCTGCATAAAATACCTAAAGAGAATCTTTTTTAAATATGTTATTTTTAATTGACAAATAATAATTGTATATCTCTATGGGGAACAATGCAGTGTTTATATATATATATATACACACACACACACACATACACATACATACACATTGTAGAAAGATTAAATCAAGCTAATTAACATATCTACCACTTCACATTTTTTTGGTCTAGTGCAAACATTTAAAATCTACTTTTTAAGCAATTTTAAAATACAATTTTTTTATTTCACTTTAAGTTCTGAAGATACATTATTACTAACTATAGTCCCCATTCTGTGCAATAGAACTTATTCCTCCTAACCGAAACTTTGTATCTTTGACCAACATTCCGTAACTTGAAACTTTATGAAGGCAACAAAATAATTCCTTAAGAATGTCAATGACTTTCCTTCTCCTTGGTAAGGACACCATCTGGATTGCTCTGCTTGTCAATACACAACAAACAACAGAGAATGTGTGGGGGATTCTCGTCCTGGGTCCCCCATTTCCTACACAGTACAAACCACCAGCAGATTCACGAGTGTTCTTATCTGTCCTAAATCCTTTTGTTTATAGTTAGGTTGCTCTTGGCAAATGCTACTTTTGACTTATCCTCCGCCTTTGCAGCCGTTCAATATACAATTTTTAAGTTCCAGAAGACTTGTCAAACTGCAAGCCCTTTTGGATTTAACACTCACAGTTTTGACCATGCTTGAATGGCACTGAAGGCCTAGGGCATCTACTATTTTGCAGTTTTATTGAGGCACAAATTTCAATCCTATATTCTACAGGATCAGTGGTCTGAGCCAAGTTATCAACTTAGCTAGTGAGTAAATCTACTTGGATCCCCAAATCTGCATTTCAACATGAATCAGTCATTCTCTCCTTGCTGTCATTTACACCATAAGTTTTATGAAGTAACTGAAGTTTTGTTTCTGTGTGCAAAGTGGCTCCCAAAAGAAAATCAGCTGCTGGTGCTGATGATAAAAATGAAGAAAAAGTGAAGATGTCTCAGAAAGTAATGGTTCTTATCAGAGAATTGAGCATTCAGGGTGGAATGTCACATTTGGCATCTATAATCTAATAGACTCCACTATGCATTCTATATAATAACAATGAAGGCAATTTGTAAAATGGCTTCAGGACATTTCATAGCCAGCGTAAAATAAAAATTGCTCATTGGGTGAGCAGTAAGTCATTTTTGTAAGAGTCACTTACATTTTCAGCTATACTCACAAGGAAAAAGTACATGCTAGAATGGTGGGGATTCCTGTTGCTCCTGAGACATACATTGACTAGCAAAGACACATCTCAACCATCAATTTTATTAGGTTTTTATTCACCGGCAGTAGCAAAAGGTTTTGCTCTCCGCAGCCCCCTGTGCCACACGGCGGCTGTGTCTGTGATGTTGCCACCCTCTGTCTCTCTAACGTGAGGACTCCGCGATGACAATGACTCTTACCTATGATTGCCTTTCATGTACTCAGGTGACAGATAGGGTGGGGCCTTCGTGGGTGGACTCTCTTCCTGCCTGGACTTAACTCTGAAAATAGCTCCCTCTTGAGACAGAGAGATTCATATGGTGACACTCCCTGGCTTACAACACTGAAGAGCCCCCAGAAATCACAGTGACTGTTCAATCATTTTATTTATTCACTTACTCATTTTTCCTTTTTATGTTATGCCCTTAAAAAATAAACAGCACAACTCTTCATCATCTTGAAGACCACACCTCTTTGTGATATCGGCCATCAACCATTTGAGTACACATACACATATTATTACCTGGGGAAGATAAAATTTTCTAATGTGATGGACCCAACCTTAACTCCCAGAGACATGCCGAACTGCAAAGGTTCTCATCTCTCTTTGGAGAAATAGCCCTCCTTTTCACCATTTTCTCACAAGTTGGGCAGAATTCCATGGCCTCTGATAGGGGGCATGCTTAGCATATTTGACACCTGGGACAAATTATTTTATGATACCCCCCTCCTCTATAACACAGAATTATTTTAAGTAATAATCATAAAATAAAATAAACAACAATCATTTATTGGGAAATTCAGAGAGTAATAAGTTTCTTCTATTGAATCTTGTATGTATAAAATGATGTCAGTAAAGTTAAAATATTATGGGTACCCTAGATGACCAGTCCCCAACATTATGCAATATACCCACATAACAAACATGCCCATGTACCCCTGGAATCTAAATAAAATAAAATAATAATAAAGCCGGGCGCGGTGGCTCAAGCCTGTAATCCCAGCACTTTGGGAGGCCGAGACGGGCAGATCACAAAGTCAGGAGATTGAGACCATCCTGGCTAACACGGTGAAACCCTGTCTCTACTAAAAAAGTACAAAAAACTAGCTGGGCGAGGTGGCGGGCAGCTGTAGTCCCAGCTACTCGGGAGACTGAGGCAGGAGAATGGCATAAAATGGCATAAAGCCTGGGAGGCGGTAGCTTCACAGTGAGGCTGAGATCCGGGTCCACTGGCCTGTAAGCCTGGGCCCGAGCAGGCAAGACTCTGTCTCAAAAATAAATAAATAAATAAATAAATGAATAAATAAATAAATAAATAAAATATTACAGCACAAACAGGAAAAAAATGAATAGCTTAAAGCTTTGTAATCACCTATACTCCCCTCCCCAGTCAGTGTGCGCTCAGGGCTGAGAATATCTGCAAAAAGGCAATAAAGTCAGCAGCTGCCTTGTTAAGATCATAACACACTCTACTCTGGCTGTATCATTCTCGATTCCATTTTAAGGAGGAATTTAGACCTTCACATATTTATCCCACTTAGCCTTTTGGTTTCATCCAGAGCATCTAATACATTCAAAACTATTTTAGTAAACAGACGCTCAAGATGTCTCCCAGGATAACACGGTGTCCTCGATATTGCCTGCTTTTTGGCCAAATTAGTGCAGATTCATGTCTGGTTCTCTAGTTACTATAGATAACTTCCTAGAAACATATAATGGCTTAGATAATGTCTCCATAATGTACCAGTCATTATCTTGGCAGTTTTATCTTTTTTGAAATATGTCTGTGTATAGAATGAGGTCCTCAAGTCAGAAAATCCATGCACAATAATCTCCACGTACAGTAATTCTTGTGGGATGCATAGGCCTCTTGGTCCATTCCTTTAGCTGCTCTCTCAGTCTGGGCCTTTCCCTTTATGTGTTTTACAAAAGTGTTGGTACCTGTATTTCATATGCATTGCTATTCCTAGAAAGTAAAATTAGCCTCTTCCCAATTCACTTAATAAATATTTACTGAGTCCCTGTTCTGTGCCAAGCACACAGAATATAAGAGGGAACTAAACACAGTCCCTGCCTTCAAGGAATTTAAGTCTAGTTAGAATCCAGACAACACTCAGTTAATGACAATATAGGAGTTTTTGATGAAGCCTTGGCTCTCTGACAGATGACAGTACTTCTTCCCTTTGTGGACTTGGTAAAGATACTCTATAAGACCAAAAGACCTGTTAATTTACACCAATTATAAAAGGGAAGTCAATAGATGCCTGCGAGTTCTATAGTCTTTCTATTGTGAACTTGCTTATTTGTAAAGTCTCTGTTAGAGACTTTAGAAATACCAACTCTCAGTACCCAAAAGGAGAACAGAAAGACTGTAATTGGATGACATCGTTGCTAATCACCCAGGTCTAAAACAAGCAGGTTACATAAAGAAGCAGCAGCAATGGCAGAGCCTGATTCTGGACTTGCCTTCTTCTGTGTGTACCTCATAAAAGGAACTGGAGCTAGGCTGCTCTCCAGGTATGTGTGGGTCTTGGAAACAGTTTAAGGAGAGAGATCTCGCCCCTAGAGTGCTGAGAAGGCACTGCTGTCAAATTCTGATTCTTAATGTTACCGTAAATAGAAAATGAAGAAAGTCTTTCAAACCACTTATAAGGAATATCTGCTTATTAGAGTTCTGTGATATTCACTTTATTGCTGCGGTCTGGAACCAAACTTGCAATATCTATGAGGTATGTCAGTATTTATATTCCAAAGATTTGCTACAGGGAGGGACTTGATTACTATCAAGATATTTAAAACCAGGGGTGCTTTAGCAAATTAAGCAACAAATAAGCCCAAAAACAGCTCAACTTCTAGGTAGATAAAAGAAACCAATCCTTGCCCTAGCTGCCTGACAGTGGAAAGAACAATCTCTTTTAGGGGAAAATATTATCTATTTCAGACTCTACTATTCTATTATATATAATGTGACTTGTAACCAGAAGAAAAAGTAGTTAACACAAGCAAGTGGTCTCACAGATGATCAAAATGTTGGAACACACAGAAAATATCTTTAAAGTAATTATTATTCATATATAAATAAACTAGAGCACACTATCAATAAATCGGGTGAAAAGATGAGGAATTTCCATAGATAAATGGAAACCAAGAAAAAACAAACTGAAAAATAAAATATCCAAATTGAAGAAATCACTGGATAGCCTTAACAACAGACTGGACATATCAGAAGAAATGATTGTCCACGTGTGGTGGCTCACGCCTATAATCCCAGCACTTTGGGAGGCCAAGGTGGGAGGATCACTTGAGGTCAGGAGTACAAAAGCAGTCTGGAAAACATGGTGAAACCCGTCTCTACTAAAAATACAAAAATTAATTGGGCGTGGTGGCACGTGCCTGTATTCCTGGCTACTCTACTTGGAAGCCTGAGGCATGAGAATCACTTAAACCTGGGAGGTGGAGGTTGCAGTGAGCCAAGATCGCACCACTGCACTCTAGCCTGGATGACAGAGCAAGACTCTGTCTCAAAAAAGAGAAAAGAAAAAGAAGAAATGATTAATAAACTTGAAGACAGGTTAGTAGAAATTATCCAAACTGAAGCATAGAGAGAAAAAATATATAAAGGGGAAACAAAGAAAAAAGCATCAGAGACCTCTGGGACAATATCCAATGTATAATTGGAGTCCCAATTTCATGTTTGAAATGTTTGAATAATAGCCAAACATTTTCCAAAATTGATTAAAATTATCAACCTCCAGATTCAGGAGGCTCTACAAACTCTACGCAGAATAAGGGAAAAGAAACCTACACCTAGTATATCATAGTCAAAACGTTGAAAAGCAAAGATAAAGAGAAAATCTTAAAAGCAGCCAGAAGAAAAAAAGACATATTGCATTCAGGGTAATAATAAGAACAGTGAGTGACTTCTCTTTAGAAACAGTGGAAGCCAGAGAACAATAGAATTACATGTTTTAAAAGTTTGAAAGAAAAAAAACCTGTCAACATTAAATTCTATACGCAGCAAAAGTATGCTTCAAAATAAAGGAAAATAAAACTCCCACCTCCAGCATTTTCTATTTTTTCTGCTAAGTACAACTAAAAGCACTGAACATTATATGTAAGTGAAATATAAAAAGATTCAGAAACATGAATAAAAGGCAGACTGGCTAAGGATCCCAGAATCCAAGGAGTGACTTAGTGGTAAGTTCCATGGGTTTTCTTTTTGCCTCCTATATCTGACTTGGAGCCAAAAGAAAAAGCTAGCAACCCAGAAATGCCAACAGGCACAAAAAACAAAAGCGCTGGCAAAAGCCTGACTGCTCCAGCCAAAAAAGCAGGAAAGGGGCATCCTAGCAGACAGAAAACTTAAAGACAAAAATGACTTTGCTTCAACCAAACACTACAAAAAAAAAAAAAAAAAAAAAAAACCTGTGAGCACACTCCACCCACATCAGTAAAGTCCAAATGAAAGCCTGAGCTTCTACTCTCACTACAACAAAACACTCCAATGGCCCTGCCAGGGTAGGTAGTGTCAGAGAAGGACAAGCAAGAAGCCAGGACTTTCATCCCTGACAACTTGCAATGGGCCTCCTCTGACCACAGGATCAGTGGAGACCACACAGGGAGCCTGCACTTGCACTCCTGCTCAGAGGTAACAAGAAACCACCCACACACACTGGCAGCCCACAGACATTAAGTAGGGAAACTGGAATTATACCTTCAGCTGTCAGGATGAGGTGGTGTTTCCCCTTCTCCAGCCAGAGCAATGTCAGAGAAAGCCAACTAAAACAGAAGGTTTAAAAAGGATCTAAAATTTTAAGATATAATATGAAAATCAGGTCTCAACAGAAAATCACTCTCCATGCTAAGAACCAAGAATATCTCAAACTAAATGTGAAAAAAAGACAGTCGATTCCAATGCCAAAATGACAGAGATGTTACAATAATCTAACAAAGATCTTAATGCAACCATGATTTTTTTAAAAGTACTTCAACAGGTCGGGTATGATGGCTCATAGCTGTAATCCCAATACTTGGGAGGTGGGAGGAGTTTGAGACCAGCCTTAACAAAGAAATAGAACGTCTCAGCAAAGAAATAGAAGATATAAAAAAGACCCAAAGGGACATTTTAAAACTGAAGAATACAATAACAGAAATAAAAAGCTCAGTCGATGGGCTCAATGGCAGAGTGGAGAGAACAGAGAAAAGAATCAGTGAACAGGAAGGTTCACTGGTTACATACTGTTGAGGTTACATAACCTCAACCAAGTAAAACTAGGCTGAAAAAAGAAATGAACAGAACCTCAGGACTGCAAACAAAACAAAATAGGACTCAGGACTGTAACAAAAGACCTCATTTTCATGTCATGGGAGTCCTGAAGAGAGCGGAAAAAGAAGGCAGGGCTGGAAAAGCACTTGAAAATGTAATGGCTGAAAACTTCCCAGATTTTGCAAGAAACATAAACTACAGATTCAGAAACCCTAGCATACCTCAAACAGGGTAAACCCAAAGAAATCTGCTCTGAGAGGCATCATAATTAAACTTGTGAAAACTAAAGAGAAAGAAAAACCTTGAAACAACCAGAGAAAACAACATCTTGTCTATGAAAACCAAGACCAATGACAGTGAATTTCTTATCAGAGGAGTGGTTAACGCTGGCCAGGTTATCAACAAGGCAACTCTTTCTATAACTAAATCTTCATATGGGTGGTGGCAACATGATAAAAATTCATCCTAGCTGTACACTCAAGATGTGTGCATTTTGGGATGTAAATTGTTCCTCAATAAAGTACTATAAAAATACAGTATGAGCATTAAATGTTGGTTTGGAATAAGAAAGAGAGACCTGAGAATGAAGTAGCTGTATCATAGTGGACTCCTCTATAGAGTGGCCTAAGATGGCTTTGCCACACATAAACTCTTCTCCCACCACTCAGTCTACTGGTGGGAGAACAAATAAAACTGTCTTTTCTAATGAGTTTGGCTGTTTCAAATGACTCCCTTAGCACATCAGGGTGGTCGGACTGTAGGGTCAGACTGTAGGGGGTCAGACTGTAGGCCCCCCTTTTTATAATGTGTATATATATATACAGGGTCTCGCTACGGTGCCCAGGCTGGCCTCAAGCGATCCTCCTGCTCTGCCTCCCAAAGTGTTAGGATTACAGGTGTCAGCCACTGTGTCTGGCCAATGTCCCCTTTTAAAACCTTCTTTTTGTTGTCTAATTAACTCCAGCCATTTTTTGAACTAACCACTGTTTTCAGAGGCTAGTTACTATCCCAGAGATTCTCACTAAGGCTTTCAACCCTCATACGAATTCCACTAATTTGGGACACTTAAAAAAAAAAAAACGAACAAACAAAAGAAAAAAAAAAAAACACCCAGGCCCACAGACCAATTCAATCAAAATCGTTGTGGTGGGTCCAGGCGTAGGACTGCCATCTGAAGCTCCTTGGTGATTTTAACATGCAGCCAGGACTAAGACTGCCTGCACTAAGCAAATGAGCACAGCGGAACCGCAACCTGATCCTATCCAGATCTGACTATAAACAGACCCAAAGCAGGCAGCACATAATTTGGTGCAAAAAAAAAAAAAAAAAAGGAAAAGAGTCCTATTCCCAATCCAGGCCAAGGGGCGGGGTGGGAGGTGGGGCAGATTTTCCTCTGTGTTAAGTGGCAATGATTATGAAAGAGCATGTCAGGCTACTTAGGTTTTCTGGACAGCTCCATCTCCAGCATGAGGCCTTTAATTAAGCTCGGTCCCCACAGCACATCAAGAGACAACTGGGAAAAGAAACCCGCCATCAGAACTTCTCACTGGACTCAATCTCCAGATCCAATTCAACCAAAAACATTTCCCCACAAGCTTTATAAGAGTTATGCGTCCTCAGCCTCCAGCAGCTCTGAAATAGCCTGTGGAAGACACCTGCGCCCTGAACTCCAGACACTTTTTTATTAAGTCTGACTCTGAGAAGAGTTGGCGTCAGTGCAGGACCTCTTTGCAAGTCAGGCAGATCCTTGGCTATTTGAGCACCAAGTCCCAGCACATGAGTGCTGTGAAATCTAAACACTTGCCAATATCGGTAATGACCCCAGCTTTCCCCAGACTCTCCTTTTGAGGTCTAATGGCAGGTGTAAATAACATTTCTGCCCTGGAACTGGTATTGAGTGTGCTGGGGGTAAACCCTGAATAAAGCAGCTTTTCCTTGCAAGCTCCCCATCTCAACTCTAGCCCTCACTAAAGCATACCTTCTTGGCTGGGACTTGGACACCTGCCTTGTATCTGCAAGCCCCCATCTCTCTCTGGAAGCTGAACACTGCCGTTTGTACCCCTGTAAACAAGTTATGAACTTGCTACGTGTAGATATGAAAATGGACACCTCACGCTCTTGAAGCTCTATCATCTTCTGCTTACATACCCACTTTCCTGCCCAAAACTGGGCTCCCTGAATTCCCATACCTGCTAACACAAGCTTAAATAAGCATTTCAACATTGAATATTGGATCTCTAAGACACCCTTATCAACTCTATTTGATTTCAACATTGGCTATCGGATCTCTAAGCCATTCTTATCAAATCTATTTGATTTCCACATTGGCTATTGGATCTCCAAGCCACTCTTATCAGATCTATTCACTGCAGCTGGGTGAGTGTCCTCAGCCTCTGTCTGAGCCCAGACTTCCTGCACCTCCCAAGGAGCCAAGTTCCTGAGCTTCCAGCACATCTCATGAAGACCCCATCAAAGTTCTGACCTTTGAAAATCCAGAGTTCTTCAGGTAGAAATAAATAAGCATTCTTCTATTAATTTACCTTTTACCCCAAGAAAGAACATTGATTATACATATACATGACAATAGAATTTTGGACAAAAGAGAATTGCTTTGCCCTAGAGTGGCAAGTAGTTTTCATCTCTAGTAACCCTAATCAATCAGCAGGAGCCGCTAGAGAGCCACTTAGAGAAGAATTCTGAGGCTGTCTCTGGACTCCACTTGAAATCTTATCTTGATTGATTAGCAATGTCTGCCATAGACAAAGATGGGAGTATCAGGATTATGTCAAATATCGTCAGACACTGATTCTACTCCATATTAGCAGCAGAGTCAGGTCTAAAACCCAGGTTTCCTGACACCCAGTTGTTCCCATATGCATTACACAACATCTAATAGATATGCATCCAATATTATAAAATAGAAAACTGGGTATGATCCATTGCATTCCAGAACTCTTTTTGCCTTCAAATGTCTTTACATGAAAAATATCAAGTCTTCAGTAAGTTAAAGGGTTGGTTTGTGGATCATTAGCAACTTGACTGTAAAACCTGAAAACAGATCATTGGGAGCTCTCACTAAATGACCGTCAGAGAGAAATTAACCTGAAATTAAGCTCACAGATGATCATGTAAACTAGTGGTGAAATAAGACATAGTTTATAAGAACTCCATTTACCTTGAGTTTTTCAGATCATGACTCCTAAGGAGATAAATACATTCTCAAATTGCAAAGAAAAATTAAAGGAGACATAATATTTTCTCTTTGGTGATCTTCATAAGGTGTGAAAATGATTCTCTTTGGGATACATGATTTATGAAGTTAAACACTTATTTGAAAAGAAAAAGAGAAGTTTTACAGTTTTACAGCAATTTTCTTGAGTTAATGGATTAGCCAGAAATCCCATGAAGAGACGTAATACGTTTCTCCCAGGAGAAGAAACCCCTAAGCAACTCTTCTCATTGTAACGGAGGTGTAGTGAGACATGATGGAATAACCAGTAAATTGAAGGAGGATATCCAAGGACTTGGACCTGATAGACATGAGTTTCCCAGGAAAGAGTTAGCAGAAAGAGGGAAGGAGGGAACTCTGGCTCTGAGAGCTCAATAGTGCAGACTGCCCAGTGGTCACTGAGCTCTGCATGGCTGGCACTGACTGTGGACCTCTGGCTAATGTGGTGAGGGTCCACATTAGATGGGAATAAAGTGAAAGGAGCTTCTCCACGGATGAAGAAAGATGGCCAGCTGCCTGTGGACTTGCTGAATTACTGTTTTTCTGGTTGATTTGATGTCATGCTAGCAATTCGCAGCATTATGCTACTTGACTCAAGTTTACAGACCATTGTTTAGGTAACAGGGCCCCTGTACTTGCCCCTAGTAAGGACTGAGAACCAGCTGCCTGCCCGTGGTCAAATCTGTGTCTCACCGTCACCTTTTGAATCTGCAACACAGTCTATAATAGCAGCATCCTGGAAGAATAATGATCCTCGACAATAAATGGACAGAGGGTTCACCTTCCATTACAGCAAGAGTGACTTGCTGCCTGCCAAAGCTAAATAAGTTTTTTGTTTTTTTGTTTTTTGTTTTTAAGAGACTGAGTCTCTCTCTGTTGCCCAGGCTGGAGTGCAGTGGCACAATCTCGGTTCACTGCAACCTCCACCTCTTGGGTTCAAGCAATTCTGCTGTGGCCTCCAGGGTAGCTGGGATTACAAGTGCGCGTCACCATGCCCGGCTAATTTTTGTATTTTCAGTAGAGAAGGGGTTTCACTTGTTGGCCAGGCTGGTCTCGAACTCCTGACCTCAGGTGATCCGCCTGCCTCAGCCTCACAAAGTGCTGTGATTACAGGCGTGAGCCACTGTGCCCATCCCCAAATTAAGTTTTTTAAAAGATCCAAGATAAAACCTGTGTCACACCCAGAAACTTCACATACTGAAGCTATGTTGGAATTTCTGTGCACACAGATAAAGATGCTCACTGATTTTTTTAATCTACTTTTTTTAATAAAAGAAGGCAAAACAAAATTATATCAATAATTCTTGTAGACTGGATCTATATATCTATGTCAAGCAACTGCCTTTGGCAATTTTTTTCATTTTTTAACTGCATAATTATAAACCTGCAAGAGGTGTGGTGTATAATGAAATCACTGATGTAACCTTAACTGGCTCCCTGCTAATAGGTGTCTCTCTCATTTTGCAAATTATAAGCTGCAAATGATGACTTGCCTGGAAAGCAGTGATGGGAACTCATGAAGCTTAGCATCAACAGTTAGAAAACGCCCATGAGAAGCCATTGCAGGCAGATTTATTATGACATTACACAATACATGTATGGCATTAATTATACCCTCCAAGTTTTTGCTAGATCGCAGCCCCAGATAGTGTGTCAGGCAGTAACACCCCATCCACAATGTCTCTTAGCCACTTATCACTGACATCTTTGTCACGAACAGCCTGCTGCGCTAGAAGCCCCCAGGCCCAGGCTCAGAGGACAGGCTCCAAATGTTCCATCCTGTCTCAGTCTGGAAGGCAGCCTGGTGAAGTCGAGCTAATGATGAGAAAGCAGTACCCTCCTCCAAAAAAAGAAAAAGACATCTCAAGATAGAAGAGGAAATGAGAGATTGGCTGAGAGGCTACAGGACTACAGAATCGGGGAGAAAGAACTTGGAATTGTTGAGCAAAAGCAAGATAGTGCTAGAGGTGGAAGTAGGAGAAGAGGCAGAGAAAATGTCTTTATATCTTCAGATTATTGATTCTCATGCCCAGAAGGGATCTAAAACTTCCAGCCAACACTTTGGTCTTTAAACCTTGATAAAACAGCCCACCAAAAGGGCAGACAAACCCCCCTGCACAGCCCAAACACAAAAACTTTTCACTTCCAAGATAGTTCATTTTGTCTTAGCCAGCTCTGACGATCAGCAAGTTTATCTTTCTGTTGAACCAAATTCTGTCTCCCTGTAACTGACAGCTGCTAGAAGAAACCCAGAATGACTGCTTCCTCCTTCAAGTGATAATAGCAGCTTCAAGTATGATGAGAGCTATTGTGTCCCACAGATGACCCTTCGTCAATATAGCATAGATGCATCTGTTTCTGACCCATGAGAACACTATTATCAAAAACAGAAAAAGAGAATTTTTTAAAATAAATAAGTGTATAAAATAAACACATGGAAGAAATTTGTGATAATAAGGAACTGTTAAAAGATAATTTTCCCCAAAAAAAGTAAAATCATGACATTCATATAGATATAAACTAAACTTGTGTTCAAGATTTTATTTCATTCACGACTGAATGAGGGAACCACTAAGATGTTAACAACCAATTCAAAGGACAAACCAAAGAGCAGACACACTTATAGATGAAGAATATCGAAATGAACATGCAAATAAAAGCAAAACTGGCTTATTTCACAGTAGGAGAAAGAAGCCAGTTAAGCCTCTATGTGGACAGGACAAAATTTGCATGTCTATAGATAATAATTATTTTGCATTGCTAATAGTTGCCTACAATTTTGAGGTTAAAATAGCTCAAAGGCAATGTATTCCTTTCCTAGGGCTGCCTTAACAACGTACCACAAACGGGGTGGCTTGAAAAGCAGAAATTTATTGTCTCACAGTTCTGAAGTTTGAGCATCCACTATCAAGGTGTCAATAGGTCTGTGAGAAAGAATCCATTCCATACCTCCCATCTAAGTTCTGTTGCTTTGCTGGCAATCTGCTATATTCCCTGGGCTATAGAGGCATTGCCCAGATCTGTGCCTTCATCTTCACATGACAGCACTCCTCTTGTGTGTGTTCATGTCCAAATTTCCCCTTTTCATAGCAACACCAGTTATTGAATTAGGGGAACACCCTATTCCAGTATAATCTCATCTTACATCTGCAATGACCCTAATTCCAAACAAGGTCATAATATGAGATACTGGGAGTTAAGACTTCAACATATTACTTCTGAGGGGACAGAATTCCATTTATAACAGGTGCAAAACTTCCATATAATCAGAATAAAATAATCTGAAAGAGTATGCTCTAAACAATGCATAAATTTCCACTGAAGCACAAACTTCTTCCCTACCTAACCATGTAGAGAACTTCCATTAAAAATTTCAGGAAATATTGAAAGAGTGATACCTGGAGACCTGGATATTTAGAACTAATTCTCAGGGATATTTTGTGTGTGTAATTTGTCAAAACATTATAAATTCTGTTCTGCAGATCCTTCTCCAATGACCTGATGGAAAAACATCCACAATTCAAAAGGCTAAGGAAATTGCCTACTGCTGCAAATGTGTCCACTTGCTTAAAAATTTTGTCTACGCAAATTTTAGCAGATGCTGTTTGAGCTGGGTTTAAAAAAAAATCTCTGTTATGATAGCAATAATTTATTTCTATAGTGCTTTCTAATGTAATTCTCATGACCCTTGGAGGTAAAGAGTTTGGTTCTGTTAAAAATAATTAAATGGGAAACTACTGGACTGGGTACTCTGACATCCTGGCTTCCTACATAAGCAAACAAAAATCAAACTCAGAATTTAAAAGAAAGCAAAACAGGCTAGCAAACTTACAAACAACCAACTGGGATTAGTTATATCATCTTGAACTTCCCACCAGGATAATCCAAATAGAGAAATTGCTCAAACTTTAACCAAGCAAATAATTTCTTTGCCATGTTTCTGCAGTTACCCTACAAAAGCCTTCCCCTCATGCCCCTTATGGAGAGCCCTTACCCACTTCTAGTTTGCCTGTTTCATGAATCACCGTCTGCTCAAAAAACTCTTTAAAATTCCAATGTGCCAAAGTTTATCATCATTTTTTTATGTACAGAAAAATTGGAACGTAAAAGTTTATATTTTAACAGTCCCCATCTAGCCCAATATGATGGCATATGCCTGTTGTCCCAGCTACTTGGGAGGCTGAGGCAGGAGAATCACTTGAGCCCAGGAGGTCAAGGCTGCAGCAAGCCCTGATTATACCACTGCACTCTAGCCTGGGCGACAGAGCAAGACCCTGTGTCTAAAAAGAAATAAAATAAAAATTAACAGCTCTCATGTTACAAATGGAGAAGTGAAGCTCAGAGTATTTAAATCTCACATAGTAGGTGCTCCTCTGAGAAGAAACTAGACTTAAATCTCCAGAATCAGAAAGCTGGATAGAGACTGTGTGGCAAACACAGCTTCACTTTATTATTGTTCTACCTTCTCTTCGCCTTTGCCCAAATGTCCTTATCAATTCTTTAAATGGTTGAGTAGTGTTTGTTTCTCAACCCACGTCCACATGCCTTGTTGAAATAAAGCAAGGAATAAAGAAGTTAAAAAGCCACACAACCAGGATCCGAATATGGTAGCAATGCTTCTGCCTGTGTCCGCATAGCTACTAGGTAATGAGTCCTGCCCCACCACCTCCTCTGTGGGTCTGGTGAGCAGGACTGGTGAGCAAAACTGATGCTCAGAGTCCTGGAAAAACCTGTCAAGTGCCCCAGATTCTATGTCTCATATGCATAGTCAGGGTTTAGAAAAAAAACAAAAAAAAACATTTCGGGAGAATTACACCCTCCTGTAGCATCTTCATGTGAACAAGATCAACAAAAACAAGACATGTGGGATCTCAGAACTGCAGAGGAGCAGCGTATGTTATGTGACAGGGACTGGCACCTAGCTAGCAAGTGTTCAATAAATATTAATTTAGTTAATGTTCTCCTTTCCATCCCTTTAGTAAAGCCAGATCCACACAGCATGCAGACATAACTCATCCCTTTCAGACATGTTTATCTTGCTTTTTTCCAGCATTCAAAAGTTAAAGAGAAGTATAGAGTTTGGTTTACAAGATGAAAACGTTCTGGAGATCTATTGCACGAAAACATGAATACTGAATGCTACTGAACTGTGCACTTCATCGTGGTTGGAATGGCAAACTTTTGTTACTTTTTTTTTTTTTTTAAGAGATGGGGTCTCACTCTGTTGCCCAGGCTGGAGTGCAGTGGCACCACGATGGCTCACTGCAGCTTTGACCTCCGGGGTTCAAGCAATCCTCCCACCTCAGCTTCCCGAGTAGCTGGGCCTACAGGCAAGTACCACTATGGCAGGCTAATTTTGTTTATTTTTTTTTGTAGAAATGGGGTCCCCCTTTGTTGCCCAGGATGACCTCAAACTCCTAGGCTCAAGCAATCCTCCCCTCTCAGCCACAAAGTACTGGAATTACAGGCATGAGCCACCACACCCTGCCTATGTTACATGATTTTTTACCACAATTATTTTTAAGGAGACCCAGAAGCTTTCTAATCGGTTATGGTTATTCCTCAGTCATTATTGATTCAGACAACTTTTTTCCTACAGAAGACTGAGGTTTTTCTCCATACAATTGGCAGGTAGTTAGGTGAGGAGATACTCCTTTTCTCTTGTTTTGGATTAATATTTGCTGACCTTTGTTTTGTCAAATGCCAAGTGTTGGTTATACCCATACATTCACACTTTATTAGTATGTACATGTTAACTACAAAAGCGAAGGGAGGGAGGACCAGAAAAATCAAGAAAGCCATTTTAAATGAAACTGCTTGCTCCAGATATCTTTGGGGAAGAGGCTGCTTTTCAAAAGGATTCTTATAATGTCCACCCCCTTTCTCAGATTGAGGGTAATTTGGATCCAAGAAAATCTGTGTATGAATTCTGCCCCCGACTCTCTACACCCACCCCAAACATAACTATTTCCTCAAACGCTCCCTCTGTGGGTGTAAAGCAGCAGCAAGCAGTGAAGTCCATTACTCAAATATAAATTGCGTGGTGACAGCAGGGGGAACAGCTACTTTCTCTCCCCAAACTGAAGAAGGAGAGTCCTCAAAGTACCTCCAAATAGATTGTTTAGTTATCAGGTATTTACTGAGCGCCAGCTATGTGCCTGACACCACGCTAGGTTCTGCAGACTGTAATTCTAGATGTGGCACACATTTCTGTGCAGTTACTTGCTGTGGATGGGCAATTCTGATTCCTGCAGGCAAGTCATTAGCTGTTCCCTTGCACGTACAGAGGCATGAACCAATGTTGCAGTAGAGTGCAAATCCCTCTCACAGACTTAGCAGTGTTTTTATATTTCTCACAGCTCCAAACTGCATGTTTTTTCTTGCAAAGGATCCATGTGAATCAAACGATTTACTTTGCTTCATAGGCCTGTCACAAATAAAATTAATCTAGCAGGAAAGAGGCAACCCTCCCCTGGGTATTATCCACAGTAAGGATGAGTGCTGGGCCAAATTCCTTTATGCAGGCCTCCTCTTGTATCTGAGAAGCACTGAGAAAAAGGGCTGGAGAGAATCTCAGGAACTTTCTAGCCCCAACTCTTCTTATCCTAACGGGAGAATCTGAGGCCCAGAGATATTAAGCAACTTGCCCAAAGTCACACTGCTGGAGCCAGAACCCAGATCTCCCAGAGCCAGGCCAGGGACTTTTCCAACACATCCTAAAAGAGCTTGGTTTGATTTTAAAACATCCCCTCCTCCTCCTAGTGATCCGTAATACCTGACACTTTATTACATGTTTGCTTAGGTTTTGCATTGTTGGGGCTTTTTTTTTTTTTTTTTTAAGAGACAGGATCTCACTCTGTCACCCAAGCTGGAGTGCAGTGGCTCTCACAGCTCACTCCCCGCTCAAACTCTGGGCTCAAGAGCTCCTCCTACCTCACCCTCCCCAGTAGATGAAATTCTTTGAGTACTTCTTTTGAAATTTCACGAGAGCGATTTTTTTTTTTTTTTTTTTTTAAGACGGAGTCTGGCTCTGTCGCCCAGGCTGCAGTGCAGTGGCCGGATCTCAGCTCACTGCAAGCTCCGCCTCCCGGGTTTACGCCATTCTCCTGCCTCAGCCTCGTAGCTGGGACTACAGGCGCCCGCCACCTCGCCCGGCTAGTTTTTTGTATTTTTTAGTAGAGACGGGGTTTCACCGTGTTAGCCAGGATGGTCTCGATCTCCTGACCTTGTGATCCGCCCGTCTCGGCCTCCCAAAGTGCTGGGATTACAGGCTTGAGCCACCGCGCCTGGCCGAGAGCTATTAATATTATTGGAGACTTTCAGACAGTAATTTTTAACCACGCGTAACTTGAAAAAAAAATGCCTGAACTCCATACCAAACCTGCTGACTCTGAATCTTAAGGATGACTTTTAAGCGTCATGGGAATTTCTGAAGGCCAGAAACCACGGCTCCAGGTTATTCCAGAATCAGTCTGGGAATGGTCCCTTCACAGGGCATAATTTTTTTCAGGGTCTTAGTATTTTATTGATTTTAAATGTACATATCATTTCCAACTATAGCTACTATGCTAGTTCAGAGGCTTGGGCATGCTTAGTCAAGGATTACACAGAATCTGCCTGGAACATGAGACTACATTGCACAGGCTAATGGTTTATTGCCATTTCAATTAGTTCTTGGGTTTTTTTTTGGGGGGGGGGGGTTGTTTTGTTTTGTTTTTTGAGACAAGATCTGACTTTGACATCTAGCCTGAAGTACAATGGCATGATCACAGCTCACTGCAGCCTTGACTTCCCAGGCTCAGGTGATTCTCCCACCTCAGCCTCCCGAGTAGTAGGTATGTGCCACCATACCAGGCTAATTTCATATATTTTTTGTAGAGTTTCACCATGTTGCCCAGGCTGGTCTCGAACTCCTGGGCTCAAGCGATGCACGCACCTCAGCCTCCCAAAGTGCCAGAATGAAAAGCATGAGCCACCACACCTGACCTCAAGTAGATATTCATTAAATGTTTATTTAATATCTATTTAGTGGGGACAGGATCAGGCCTAACTTTAATTTTTTAATACATAATTGGAACTTTTATTCTAGAAGCAGGGGGTACATGTGCAGGTTTGTTAAAGGGGTATATAGTATGATGCTGAGGTTTCGGTGTGACTGGTCCCATCACCCAGATAGTGCACATGGTACACAATAGGTGTCTTTCAGCCCTTGACCCCCCTCCCTCTTTAGCTGTCCTCAGTGTTTATTGTTCCCAACTTTATGTCCATATGTACCCAATGTTTAGCTTCCATTTATAAGTGAGAATATGGGGTATTTGGTTTTCTGTTCCTGCATTAATTTGCTTAGGATAACAGATTCCAACTGAATCCATGTTGCTGCATAGGACATTATTCTATTCTTTTTTATGGCTTCATAGTATTCCATAGTGTATATTTACCATATTTTCTTTAAACAATCCTCCATTGATGGGCACCTAAATTGATTCCATGTCTTTACTATTGTGAACAGTGCTGCAATGAACATACAAGCACACGTGTCTTTTTGGTAGAAGAATTTGTTTTATTTTGGGTATATAACCGGTAATGGGATTACTGAGTTAAATGGTAGTTCTGTTTTAAGTTCTGTGAGAAATCTCCAAACTGTTTTCCAGAGCGGCAGGACTAATTTACATTCCCAGTGACAATGTATCAGTGTTCCCTTTTCTCCACCGCTTCACCAGCATCCATTGTCTTTTTGACTTTTTAATAGTAGCCATTCTGACCAGTGTGAGATGGTATCTCATTGTGGTTTTGATTTTCATCTCTCTAATGATTAGTGATGTTGAGCATGTTTCCATATGTGTGTTGGCTGCTGTGTGTTTTCCTTTGAGAAATGTCTCATAGGGCACATTTTTCAGCAAAATCATTTCACAGAGAAAGAAACAAATGCTTCTAAGAGTTAAGAAAGTCAGTAAGGGCCGGGCTCATGCCTATAATCCCAGCACTTTGTGAGGCTGAGGCGAGTGGATCACGAGGTGAGGAAATCGAGACCATCCTGGCCAACATGGTGAAGCCCCATCTCTACTAAATATACAAAAATTAGCTGGGCTTGGTGGAGCACACCTGTAGTCCCAGCTCCTCGGGAGGCTGAGGCAGGAGAATCGCTTGAACTCGGGAGGTGGAGGCTGCAGTGAGCCGAGATCGCACCACTGCATTCCAGCCTGGGGAGAGAGCGAGACTCCATCTCAAAGAGAAAAAAAAAGAAAAAGAAAAGAAAAGAAAAGAAAATCAGGAATGTGCACATACAAAATCTCCACTTTCATTATAAAAACAGACATGCTGGACATGCTTACGAGGGAGGTTCAACCTCCTGCATCTGGGGCTGCACTTTTGCTACTTGTGTGAGTCCAGTTAGAAAACAGAACACTCACACATGCAACTGACATGAAGCTTATTTATAGACAGACAGCAGGTGACAACGGAAGACTAGGATTCATGACAAGCTGGCTCCCTCGAGGCTCAGGAAAGCTGCTCAGGTAGATGGAGGCTCATCTCATCTCCTCATGCCCCACTTTCACCACAGCTGGGGCACCCTAGAAGGCAGCCCACCCTGGGTTCTCTACCCCAGAAGTCACAGGATCGCTGCGCTGAAGTACTAAAAGACATCCTGTTTCTAGCAGGGACTGGAGGAGCCCAGGCTGTTCTGGCCAGTCTCTCCTTATCTCAGGATGTTGAATTCCCAGTACCTTCTACAGTTATTCTTGAGAACTACAAGTGAAAAATTGAAACTGGGTTGGAAAGTGGGTCGGTCCTAGACTACCCAGAAAACTGTCTGACAATGATATTTTTTAATATATAAAAATACATTGTATGGGATAAACGAATTGTCTTATATTCATACAGTGAAACAATATCCATCAATAAAAGGGTATAAATTAGTAAGACAAGTATCAATATGGATGAATCTCAAAATCATGATGTTGAACCAAAGAAGCCATACAAAAGAGTGCATATTGTGAGATTGCACTTACACAATGTTCAAGAACAGGCATAACTATCTATTGTAATAAAAATTAGGCTAACTCGTAGGAGAGATCGTACTACCAATAAAGGGACCAAGGAAAAATTCTGGAGTGAGAGAAATAGTTTTTGGTTTTTTTTATTTTTTTGAGACAGGGTCTCACTCTGTTGCCCAGGATGGAATACAGTGGAGCAATCACAGCTCACTGCAGCCTTGATTTCCCAGGCTCAAGCGATCCTCTCACCTCAGTCTCCAGAGTAGCTGGGACTACAGGTGCACATCACTACACCAGGTTAATTTTTGTAATTTTTTGTAGAGACAGGGTTTGTTCATGTTGCCCAGGCTGGTCTCAAACTCCTGGGCTCAATGATTTGCCTACCTCAGCCTCCCAAAGTACTGGGATTACAGGCGTGAGCCACCACACCCAGCTGAGATAGGTTCTGTCTTGATGTCACATGTATGTTAAGTACACTTAAGATTTTATCTTTTACTGTATATAAATTGTACCTTAATAAAACATCATTAATATGAAAATTCAAAAAGACAAAATACAAAGCTGTATTCAAAAACAGGAGGAAAAAAGGAGCAGAAGGATATAAAATTGAGGGTAGTAACTACCTGTAGGGAGAGAAGGCCTGGGTCAGTGCACGGCGCTGAAAATGAGGCTTACCTTTACTTCTAAGAGTTTCTATCTCCTATGAAAAGCAAAAGGACAAAACCATTTTAATTCTGGACTGTTAGATTATGAGTGTTTGTTAAATCACCCACTGTAGTTTCCAGGTTTTGTTTTTGTTTTTAAGAAAGAAGAGAAATCAATGTGAGAGAAGGCTCAAGAGTCATAAGCAGAGGCCACATCTTTCACCAGGTCCAGCAATCTTTCCACTCTCCAGAGAGGGCTATTAAAGGAGTTCTTCCTCAAATGTGTGCATTCTTCAAGAAGCTTTTCAATGAAAGGACATGTGTGCTAATTGGTGTTTTGCCTTATAATGTTTGCACTTCATATTCAGTTTGGGGTGTTAATGGGCTCCGTTTATTCACTCAGATGAAAAATGAGCCATAAACTCCCCTCCGAGAATGTTTTACATCTTAGTTTTCTCATCTATAAAATTGATTGGACCAACTGATCTGTAACTTCCCCTCATTCATTCATTCATTCATTCAGCTGCTCAGATGTTTTTTTGGCTTTCACTATTTGCCAAGCCCTGATGCTATGTCTCGTTCAGCTCTGATGCACGTACAAATTCATTCAATCATGTATTCATTACATATTTATTAAGCATCCCTTGAATGCCAAGCTCAGCGGCAGGCAGTGGCCAACAGGCTGAGAGAGGAGCTGTGGATACTACTGACCCACAGGCCAGGGGATGCTTGAACCAGACAGGAACTCATCCAGCCCAGCTTTGTAACAGGTGAAGGAAAAGAGATCCTGAGAGAGACTGTGACTGACCCAAAGTCAGCTACCTGGTTAGGGGAAAAGCCAAGGCAAAAGCTTGGTCTACCTGCTTCCAGATCTCACTGAAGCTGGTGGTCTTCCTAGAGGACAATAGAATAAATATCAAGGGTGTGCATACATAAATGCCAAGTTGCTTTCACAATGAAGAATGGCCATAGGAACCCAGAAGAGGAAAAGCATAGCTTCTGACTAGGGTCGTAGGAGAAGCTTGAAGGACAGCTAGCATTAGAAGCAGGTGAGAATCCAAGAGAACGTAACAATCAGCAAAAGAGAAGATGCCAGAAGCACGACAACTTGCTCAGTGTTCAGGAACGGTGAGAAAACAAGTTTGGCTTCAGCAGAGAATTCAGGAAGACAGTAGGTATTATACTGGGAAATCATTACTATTTATAGATTCTTCCAGTAGATTTGGATGTTTGTGGACTTCGTATTGTGGCATGAACACCGGAAAGAATTAGAAAACTCAATCCTTTATTCAAAAAACCTGATTCTGCAGCGCCTGCTAAGTTCCAGGCTCTGTTCTAGCCCACTGGCAGTCAGCCTTTTCTACATGTTAGAATTACGTGGGAAGTACATATATGTCAGATACACATGATGGCAATAGCTTAACTTCAGAAGAAGAACACGTGTTCAGAGTTCTGCACTAAAGAATCCAGCACTGGCCAACCTGGAGATTCATTCCTTATCTGTGAGGAACATCTGAAGGCCTGGCCCAGCCCATGGAACACAGGTCATACAGGGGATTGAGGCCCTTTATTTGGGTTTAAATGAAGGTTGCCAGGTGGAGGTTGTTAAGGGGAGGGTGCTAAGTGAAAATGCTATATAAACTGCATACTTTTGTAAGCAGTTGTGGTTCTCCTGTCCAGCCGACCAGTGCTGGACCACCCTGTATGTAAGTCCCCTCAATAAACCCGATGTTTCATTCACTGGCTCTGGGTCTCTTCTTCAGCCTCTTGAACATGGTGCCACTCCTGTTGAAGTTAATAGGAGTCTGGCATGACAGTGTATTACTCAGCTCAGGTACATAACAAAGTACCACAGACTACGTGGCTTAAACAACAGAAATGTATTTTCTCACAGTTTTGGAGACTAGAAGTCTGAGATCAAGGTGTTGGCAGGGTTGGTGTCTTCTGAGGCCTTTCTCCTTGACATGAAGATGGGTATCTTCTTCCAGTGTATTCACATGGTCTTCCTCTGTATACATCCATGTCTTCATCATCTTTTTTTTTTTCTTTTTGAGATAGAGTCTCACTCTGTTGTCCAGAATGGAGCGCAGTGGTGCGATCTCAGCTCACTGCAGCCTCCATCTCCCAGACTCAAGCAATTCTCATGCCTCAGAGTCCTGAGTAGCTGGGATTACAGGCATGCGCCACCACAACTGGCTAAGTTGTGTATTTTTAGTAGAGACAGGGTTTCACCATGTTGGCTCGTCTGGTCTCAAACTCCTGGCCTCAAATGATCCACCTGCCTCAGCCTCCCAAAGTGCTGGGATTACAGGTGTGAGCCACTGTACATGGCCATCATCACCTCTTCTTATAAGGACACCAGTTATATTGGATTAGGGACCACTCTAATAATCTCAGTTTACCTTAGTTACATCTTTAAAAGCACTGTCTCCAAAACAGTCACATTCTAAAGTACTGGGGATTCTAACTTCAACATACAGATGGAGGCGCGGGGACACAATGCAGCCCAATACAGCTTTGAAAACATAGAAGTTCTGGAGTCCCAGAATTGGTCTGGATGGGGCCTGGTACTGGTATTGTTTTCTAAGTTCCCAAGAGATTCTAATGTGCATCCAGCATTAAGAACTACTAGCTGCAGATTCTAGTGCCAATGCAAGCCAAAAAAAAAAAAAAGTCGGGGGGCAACATACTTTTCCCAGTTATAAAATGAGCCAGCTGGACAAAACAATTTTAAAGTCCATCTTAGTAGTGAAATTTCATGGTACAGAGGGAAGCAAATAGTCTCGAACCTAATTCTTCTTTTCATCCTAGACACTGTTACCTTTCATGGCATCCTGAGAAGAAGTGGCACATTTGGGGTTCACGAGTAAATGTAAAGAACTCAGAAAAGTCACAGGAGGATCAACTTCAGCCAATCAGGTGTTCCCCAGTAATACAGTTGGGCAGGATGCTCATGGCATTCTGCCTAAGTGCTAT
Source organism: Rhinopithecus bieti (assembly GCF_001698545.2). Lineage (NCBI taxonomy): Eukaryota > Metazoa > Chordata > Mammalia > Primates > Cercopithecidae > Rhinopithecus > Rhinopithecus bieti. Next base: position 1,932,747 of record NW_016819104.1, read on the forward strand.
TGCAGCTGAAAGCCATCGGGAAAGCATCAAGGGGCCCTGCCATTAGTGTCTCTGAGCAGCTGCAATGGAACTCCTCTGAAAGCAAATTTGCACAAAGACTATGGTATGCTAATTAAAATGGAATTCTGTGTGGATATTTCACTTGTGGATTAGTAAATGCAATTAGCATCTGGAGCAGAAAGGGGACTTTGGGAAAGAGGCTGAGCTGGGGACATTTTTGGGTGGAACGGAAGAGTTAGGCTTTAGTTACAGTGCTTCAGGGAGCTGACTCTGCAGTCTCCTTGGGAGCTCTGTTATAGTGAGACAAAATCCACAAAGCAGGCTGGGGAAACCCAGGCCATATGATAGATTTCGTGGGTTCTTGAGCTTCCACCATCTTTCTTTCTAATTCTTGTCTTGCTTGCCACCATTAGGAACATAATATAATAAAAGCAGACTGATAAACGGCATGTTCACTTTTAGCCAGCTAGTAATACGAGACATCAAATTGCATGTTTCTGGAAATTTCCTACAATGAAGCTTTTAAAAGACGGGGGGGTGGGGAAAGAAGGTGAATTCCAAACTGCCAGGTGCAGTGGACTATAGGCCAGGAGAGACAAATCACTGGAGGGCATGTGTGAATTCAGAGAACTTATTTTATCTCCCTCTGCCCTAAGGCAAGACAAAAAAAGGCCTGGAAATAGGAGACAAGAGATGGTGGAAGGTAAAGCAATGTAGGGGGGCGCATAGTAGCTCAAAGTCCTTCAATTAACGAGGAAAAAACAGGGAATGTGAAAGAAAAATATGAGAGAATCCTCTGGAAGTTTAGGTGTATCTGTAAATGTGTGAACTAACATGCTATTTATTTTTTTTAGAGTCAGGCCAGCCCAGACTGGAATGCAGTGGTGCGATGACAGCTCACTGCAGCCTTGAACTCCCGGGCTCAAGCAGTCCTCCCCATCAGTTTCCCAAGTAGCCGGAACTACATGCATGAGCCACTGCACCAAGCTCCCTACTGTGCTCTTTCTTGACTAATACTAGAAATTGAGAGTCCCACCAATGCCGTGCATAGTACAAGACATGGGCAGGACAATAAAGAGACGGTAGCAAGCATTTCCAGACAGGAGAGGGCAGAAGCGCCCCGGAGCAGCTTGCACCTAACATGGGTAAGACCCAGAAGGTATCCGTGCCCAGTGGAGAGGAGATACACGGAAGGCGACAGTCTTGGTGGGCATGCTTGACCAGCCATTTCTATGGCAAGCAGCACAGTGACCCTGGAGTGGAAGACTTGAAGGCCAGCCTGCCCTAGCCCGAGGGGATCCCAACTGCAGCCAGAATCAAGTCCGAAGTTCCCGTAAAGAGACGGCTAGTGTATCCAGTGGGATCCAGTCAGGAGACAGAAAGCACGCCAGTTATTTGAGCAAGAAAGAATGTAAAGAACTGCCAACTAGGTAACTGGAAATGCCAAAAGAGAATTTTAGGGTTATCATGGAAGTAGCGACTGAGGGAAGAGCCCCTAATCCCCTAAGGCTGGGGGAATAAAGGAGAGAGATTGTAATTATTAACAGTTGAAGCTTGAATCAGGAGATGTTCCATGGAGGTGAAACTCAGATCCATGAGGGCAGGGTGCCAGCCAGTTGCTGCCGATGTCTCTAGGGATACAGGAGATAGATGGTTCTGTGGTGTTGAAAAAACTGCAGAGTAGATTCAGCGGCTGCTACACGGAGGCACTGCTGCCGCCAGGGTACATCGCTAGAGTGATGCTCAGAGACAGACAGGAAGCCTAGGGGAAGGCGGCCATCCCCTCTCCCTGCTCCAGCCTGGCCGTCTCTCTCTCTCTCTAGCACCACCTACTGGCAGAGCCTAACAAGGTCTGCCGGCAAACAAATTGTTCACAGTCCCAGCCCCAAGATCCCAAGTATAGAGTATGGATGTGGAGGTTTCAATCCAAGAAACAACAGCTTGGCAGTAGCAATAACTGGCACAAATGGTCAGTCCCTATGAGGGACCAGACTGTATATGCAAACAACAGTGAACAACCACCAATCTTCCTCTGGTATTTTAGGATTAAAGGGGATTCTCTTCTTTCTGTGCCCTGCCCCTCCCTGATAACATGGTTTCTAACCATGAGATCCAAGGATTCCTCAACTTACTTTGCTATTGGTCACCATCTAGAACTCTGGAACTCTTTAAGTGCAATGTTGCTGCCACTACTACAAGACTGACCTCAAGAAGAAAGTGGTGTAAACAAGACCTAACGTCACTTTAAGTCTGTCCACACCTTCATGTCAAAACTTTATGGCACCACCAATACAACTTTATTGAAGGTTTAGGCATTACCAAGGAAAATTATCATGCAGAGCAGGAAACAGCTCAAAATTGAATATTAGATATTACTGTTGCTAAAGTTTATCAGATATTCTGTCTTCAAAGACTCTCTGTCCTTAAGGCTTGATCTGCTATCATATTCCTATGCTCTATTTTCCTATTCTCTCACTTCTTTGAGTTCCAGGCCCCAAATCCACAAGGGCTAGCTGAAAAGTCCTGCTGATTTGTTGTCTACAGCAAATTCAAGTCCATTGTCTCAACTTCGCAAATCCAGAATTTGCCTTGAGTCTCTCTTTCCATAAGCAAAGGTCCATTATCAGGCTTTCCTAAATAAAACAATATTTTTCCCCTAAGGAAAATTATACTACTTCCCTAAAATACATGAACAACTGATGTTAATATTTTTATGATTCTTCTTTCTTTCTTCTCAATAGTTGCCCTGGAGTAGACCCTCCTGACACATTATGTCTCAGAGTCACTTGAATCTTCTGAACTAAACATATTGGACAGATCATAAGCTAGTCATATCTGCCTGTGGAGCTTCCATTTCCTCCTCAGCAAAATAAGAGAGTTGGATCAGATCTAATCCAAGATCTCTTCCAACAATGTGATTACATGAATATTCATATGAATTATGAAATTGATTGGTTCTTCTTTAGCTTTGGCTTTCTAACAGCTACCACAATACTTGATCCATAGTAGATGCTCAATAAACATGCATCAAATGAATAAATGAATCAAAGAATCATAGTTATAATTGTGTAGTTTTTTTAACATCTACAAGGGAAGGAGAAATCCAGTTGTGAGTCCCATGTGTGGCGAGCTGCAATTGGTCAATGAGCAAAAAGACACATTAATGATTCAAAAAAGGGAAAGTCTATAATTATATCAACAAATATGTCAAAAGTAAAATATTTTATAAGCTCCAATCAATCAATTCATTTGTTCTTTCAGTAAATAATTTACTCATGGCCTACAGACACTAATCTAGCCACTGGGGACAAAAGAGATAAAACCCATGTCCTCACAGAATTCATTACATTC
>NW_016819104.1:1936453-2075551 GCF_001698545.2 Rhinopithecus bieti
CCCATGTGTGGCGAGCTGCAATTGGTCAATGAGCAAAAAGACACATTAATGATTCAAAAAAGGGAAAGTCTATAATTATATCAACAAATATGTCAAAAAGTAAAATATTTTATAAGCTCCAATCAATCAATTCATTTGTTCTTTCAGTAAATAATTTACTCATGGCCTACAGACACTAATCTAGCCACTGGGGACAAAAGAGATAAAAACCCATGTCCTCACAGAATTCATTACATTCAAAATTAAAACTTTTTTCCAATCTAGGAACAGAAGAAAACTTTCTTAACCTGATAAAGGATTTTTTTTAACCAAAAACCTACAACAAACATTATAGTTACTACCAAAACCTTAGAAGTACGCATATTGAAGTCAAGAATTAGTTGCGCACTGTCACCTTTTTTATTCAACATTGAAAAGCAGGCCCTAATCAATGAATTTACATAAGAAAAATAAATAAAATGCATAAGAATTAGAAATAAAGACTTGTAGATTGCTGACATAGAAAATTCAAGATATCTACAAATTATAAGAATAAGAGAATTCATCAGGATTGCCAATTGCAAAAACAAAATTTTAAAATCAGTGGAGTTCCTTTATACCAATAATAATTAGTAAGAAATTATAACAGAAAAAAAAGTACCCCTTGTTGCAGCATTCTATATACCTCTGAATAAATAAGATGTATAAGAACTTTATAGTGAAATTACAGAACATTATTGGAAATTCTAAAGAACACCTAAAGACAGAGCTATGCCATGTTCATAAATAGGAACAATTCCATATAGATTTTTTCCAAAGCAATCCGTAAGTTTATGACAATGACTGCCTCTCTGAAAAAGAATTGAAAGGACAGAGAGAGAAAAGGAAATAAAAGTGAGTTTAGGAACAAAGGTGACTCAAGTTTATCTGTAAGGGTCTATTTACTTTATAGTTTTTAAAATGAAGGAGAAATGGGAGAGGAAGATTTGCTGGACCTAACTCCCCATTCTACTAAGCCTCCCTGACCCATAGCCTTCTCCCCTCCACGGAAGCAATCATCTATCTGTTCTTTGGAAAGGAAAGGAAAGGTAGCCACTGGCTGGATCAAAAGTGAACCTCTTGACTTAAGCACAACCAGTTCAAGGACTGGCCAGTAGTCTATGATGTGGCCTGAAAGAAAACAATGGGCTAAGCCAATCAGATTTTTTCCCCCAAAACATGAACTGAAGGCACTGAAAAAAAAAGATACCAGCTGCTATGGTCAGAGCTGGCAAAAGAGTTACTGAATCTTTTTTTTTTTTTTTTTTTTGAGATGGAGTCTCACTCTGTCACCCAGGCTGGAGTGCAGTGGCGCGATCTCAGCTCACTGCAACCTCCACCTCCCAGGTTCGAGCGATTCTCTGCCTCAGCCTCCCAAGTAGCTGGGATTACAGGCGCCTTCCCAAGTCTGGCCATTCAACCTTTCCGGGGTTTCCATGCATGCAGCAAACTGTCAATAAACTCCAGTACTTGAAGCAACTTGGGTGGGTTGCAACCAACAACATCCTGCTAACAAACCTCTTCACCTATGAACTGAATGGCATCCCCTTCCAACTGCTGATTATTCTCATCCTCCTCTGGACCTAAAATCAATCAATCAATATCTTTCTCTCATTCTCATTCTCTCTCTCTCCCGCCTCCCACCCACGCCTTGCCTCCTTCATGTCTACACATTTAAATATTCAAGTCTTCAAGTCTCTTTAATCTTTCCCTCTGTCTTAATCAGTTTGAGTTGCTGTAACAAAATACCATAGACTGGGTGATGTAAACAACAGAAATTTATTTCTCACAGTTTTGGAAGCTGAGAAATCCAAGATAAAGGTGCTGGTAGATCCAGTGTCTGGTGATGGCTGATTCCTGGTTTGCAGATGGCCATCTTCTCATTGTACTCTTATATGGCAAAGAGCAGAGGGGGAAAGGAAGCATGCCCTCACATGCCTGTTTTTGTTGTTGTTTTGTTTTGAGACTGAGCCTCGCTCTGTCGCCCAGGCTGATGTGCAGTGGCAGTGGCGTTATCTTGGCTCACTGCAACCTCTGCCTCCCCGGGTTCAAGTGATACTCCTGCCTCAGCCTCCGGAGAAACTGGGATTACAGGTGCCTACCACCATGCCTGGCTAATTTGTGTATTTTTAGTACAGACGGGATTTCGCCATGTTGGCCAGGCTGGTCTTGAACTTCTGACCTCAGGTGATCTGCCTGCCTCGGCCTCCCAAAGTGCTGGTACTACAGGCATGAGCCACTGTACCCGACCTTCATGTCTTTTTATAAGGGAAGTCTTTGGCGCCTTCCATCTTGTGAGGACACTGGAAGAAGGCACTGTCTATAAGGAATGGGCCCTCACCAGACACCAAATCTGCTGGCAACTTGATCTTGGACTTCCTAGCCTCCAGAACTGTGAGAACTAAGTGTTGTTTATAAACCACCAAAAGTCTAAAGTATTTTGTTAAAGCAGCCTGAACCAACAAAGACATAAATATTAACATTCCTTACCATTTTTAACCATCGTAATGTTGAATGTCTTAGCCCTGAATAATTTCACTAATAGCAAACTTAATTTTTAAAAGTCTGCAAATTGGTGCGGGCCACTTGTATAGAACTATATATTTGGTCATTGATTGCATCTTAAATTGATACAGCTATTGCATTCAAATAAAAGAGTTCTCAACTCCCTGACTTTTACGGAACCTCAATTAAACCTGTTTATAAGCTGGTTCCCTTGAGCAGCCTCAGGGATGGAACAAAGAGTGAAGTTGTGTGGTTAATGCAAAGGTGTCTCTCTCAATCAAAAACAGACACTAAGGACCCTATTTTAAAAGGTACAAAGCAAACCTGGTTCCCTCTGAGACCACAGAGACTTGTTGACCATGTCAGAGAAAGAGTTAAGCTTCTTGTTTCCCCTTTGAACTTCATGCAAATATAAATGGTAAGTGCAGAAAATGTAGCAGCTTTGGATTTGCATCATAAATCACAAGCATGAGCAGCAGCCTTTCTTCTGGCAATTTTAGAGTTTATTACGTTCTGACTCATGTAGTCAAGAATGACATCAGCACAAACTCAGTTATGATATATAAGGTGATGACAACGCTGACTGATGCCCACTTTTAGCTTCCCATTTCTGAAAGTTGAAATGTGCCCTTTCTCCCTCCAAATGCAGTAAATTCACATTGACTTAGAAGACACCTTTCCAAATAAGATATCAAACTTTACGTAAGGGCATTTCTCTTGAAGGCAGTGGGTACTATTGCTGGCCCAGTTGGTTGCTCCGCTTCTGAAGAATTCTTGAGTGTGACTAAGGCTAGGAGCCCCATCCCAGTAGTTGTGGATCTTGCTATAGGGTAGTTTAAAACTAGACAGATGACGGGCACAGTGGCTGACACCTGTAATCCCAGCACTTTAGGAGGCTGAAAGAATCACTGGAGGCCAGGAGTTTAAGAATGGCCTGGGCAACATGGCAAAACCCTGTCTCTACAAAAAACTTTAAAACTTAGCCAGGTGTGGTGGTGTGCACCTGTAGTCCCAGCTGCTTGGGAGGCTGAAGTGGAGGATCACCCGAGCCCAGGAGGTTCTGGCAGCAGTGAGCTATGATTGTGTCACTGCACTCCAGCCTGGGCAACAGAGCGAGACTCTGTCTCTAAAATTAAAATAAAGGTAAATAAATAAATGAAAGTAGACAGAAACCAATCTGGCTGCCATTCACTTGAGAGATTTTGTCATCTTCATAAACCCAAAGGGCCTGATAGGAAAGTTGACAGCTACCAGGGCTCTCTCAGGGGTGCCCCGGATCAAGACTGTAGTCGCTTACCTTCAAGATGGCCACTATCAATTCTTTTCTCCCTACAGACATGTGTTCTCCTCCTATCAAGAGGTGGAGCCTGTTTCTGAGTGCAGGAATAAATGGAAAATATTTCCCGAGGCATTAGCTCGTAGGCAAAGCTTTCCTTGAGTCCTCCAGGCTATTATGAGCTTTCTCCTCCAGGATATTGTACCTCCCTCCACCGCAGCACTTACCTCATTATGTGTAACTCTTCTATACCCACAAGACTGCAGGCCCCTTGGCAGTTCCAAGCAGAAAGTCTGGCAGGTGATGGGCAGCGTAGCACAGTGATTAGCTCCAAGGGTTTGGAAGATACCCTGTATCCCATTCGAATCCTGACTCTCCCACTAAGTTTTAGAAGTATGACGTTAGACAAGTTATTTGACTTCTCTGATTCTTAGTTTCTCCATCTGCAAAAGGGGATAAGAATATCTCATAGTGTTGTGTGGTGCAAGCATTAGATGAGATAATGTGTGCAAATGACTCAGCACAGGGCCTGGCACAGCAAAGCCTTCACTAGGTGGTGGCTATTATTATTAGGTACTCAACGCATGTTATAGAGCAAATGAAAACACTTCTAACCTCTCTCTGGCCCTATGAGATGGCTTCTTGTATTTCTCGTCTATCATCCCCTTTAATTGATTGCTCTTCACTTCAGCTACACAGTATTATTACCTGGGAAGCCTTAAAAAGTCAGATACCAAAAATAAATAATATTTTTTAAAGCATACACACACACACACACACACCCCATTCTGATGCCCAGGTTGCCTTTCAGGCCAATGAAATCAGAATATCTGGAGGTGACACCCAGGCATCAGGAGCTTTTATAGCCTCTAAGTGATCCCAACATGCAGCCAAGGTTGAGCGCCACTCCCTTAAATGGAGGCATTTCTCAAGGACCAGTCTTTGGACCTCTGCTCTTCCTCATCTGCGTGGCCTCCCTGTGGGATCACATCCCTCTCACGGCCTCACTGTCTTCCCCTAGGCTGGTGACTCTCAGGACTCTCCTCTGGACCTATCTCCTCTCCCAAGCACCAAATATGGATTTCCCTCTGCTATCTGGCCCTTTCATCTGGATAACTCACAACACTTTGAATCAACAAATCCAAAACAGAAATCTCTGTCTTTCAACCCCACCCTCAACCTACCTCCCTTGTGGGTTTCCCATTTCAGATAAGGGAAAGGGCAGATTCCTAAGTGCTCAAGCTGAAAATCACAAAATATGTCTTTCTCTCCTAGCCCTGAAAGGATGGGCTGGGCCATTTGAAAGCCTATCTCCCTATTCACTTTCATCATTGAAAGGAGGTTTCCAAGTCAATGAATCTACTTTCTCAGTGCTGAGAGCGTCATTACCTGTTATGCCAAGAGGAGCCACAGCACAGATTTAAGAACAAATTCCGGAGCCAGGATATTTCTTAGATTTTACTCCTAGCTCTGCCACTTGTCATGTGTGTGAACTTGAGCAAGTTGCTTAACTCCTGTGCTTAGCTCCTCCATTTGTAAAGTGGAAATAATAGTAGTACCAACTTATAAGGTTGTCATGAGGATTAAATGACTTAATATTTTAAGCTCCTTAGAATAGTATCTGGCACATGGTACTAACCATTGTGTAAGAGCTTGTTAAATAAATAGGGAATCTGAGTATGTGTTAACAAGCCACCTAACAAGCATGTAAACCCCCTCAGGGCAAAAATAATGTCTTATTGGTCTAGAACACATTAAGTGTTCAAAAAATATGTGAGTGTTGATAGCTGGTGGTAGAAGCGGAAATTGGTACGTTTCTGGAGGACTGTTAGATAATATGTATCAAAATTTTTAGGCCAGGCGTGGTGGCTCAAGCCTGTAATCCCAGCACTTTGGGAGGCCGAGACGGGCAGATCACGAGGTCAGGAGATCGAGACCATCCTGGCTAACATGGTGAAACCCCGTCTCTACTAAAAAATACAAAAAAAAAAAAACGGGCGAGGGGCGGGCGCCTGTAGTCCCAGCTACTCGGGAGGCTGAGGCAGGAGAATGGCGTAAACCCGGGAGGCGGAGCTTGCAGTGAGCTGAGATCCGGCCACTGCACTCCAGCCTGGGCGACAGAGCGAGACTCTGTCTCAAAAAAAAAAAAAAAAAAAAAAAAAAAAATTAACACGACTATTATTTGATCCAGTAATTCCAACTCTTAGAATGTTTTCTATGGACACAATTTAAAAAATGTGAAACGATGCATCTATAAGAATACCCATTACAATGCTGTTTATAGTAGCAAAAAAGAAAAAAAATAGAAACAGCCTAATGTCCATTAATAGATAATCGGTTACATAAACCGTGAGACACATATACAATGGAATATCATGCAGCTATTAAAAGATGATGGGGCCAGGTATGGTGGCTCACATCTGTAATCCCAGCACTTTGGGAGGCCAAGGTGGGAGGATCTCTTGAGGCCAGAAGTTCAAAACCAGCCTGGGCAACATAGTGAGATCCCCCCACCATCTCTTAAAAAAAAAAAAAGTTTTAAAAATTAGCCCGGCATGGTGGCGTGCACCTGTAGTCACAGTTACTTGGGAGGCTGAGGTGGGAGGATCGTTTGAGTCCAAGAGTTCAAGGCTTGCAGTCGCCCTCCAGCCTGGGTGACAAAGCAAGACTTGTCTCAAAAAAAAAAAAAATGCTACATATCTGTATTTTGAGAAAATGAAAAGATGTCTAAGATATATCATTAAGCTTTAAAAGCAGGCTACACCACAGTATACTTTTTTTTTTTGCACATACATGTATATGTATTTACATATGGATAAAAGCATCAAAAGATGTCAATTTAAAATAAATTTAAAATTAGAGAAAAAATCAGAAAGAATGCATATTAAATGTTAAAAGTTATTACATCTGGACAGTGAGATTATGGGCGTTTGCATCTTTTTTGTCTTTAAATTATAAAATGATATATTTATTAACGTGCTTTTGATTGAAATAATATTGAAGTATATGCACTGAAAAAAGAAAACAGTCCCCTCAACCTCCTGATCACTAACACCAAGTAGTATTCTCCACATGCAGCTAAACAGTTTGAGATGTGAACTTCCTAAACTTGTGTGTGTGTGTGCATGTGTGCATTCAAACATACTTGAACGTTGTATACGGGTTTTTTTTTTTTTTTTTTTTTGAAATGCCCAAAAGTAAGTACAAGAAAGAGAGAGAGGAGATAGAGAGACTGACTTAAAAAAAAAAGAAAGAAAAAAAGGCCTCAAACGTTTAGACTCTGCCTGGCCTTTAGCTGCTTATGGTAATTTCAGTGAAAATTTAGACTTTAGATTTGTCCTCTTCATGAGTCTAGCTTTGCAGAGGTTGAACTCCTACTGCATGCCAGGCCCTGACAGTTGGCAGTGTCTGGTCTGGTATGCAGTAGGTGATCAATATGTATTTGTTTGTTGGTAATTGCTAATACAACTTTTGAGGTTTTCTTTGGTCTTGAGGAACTGGTACCCTGCAGCATGTGGTTTGCTTTCTCTTTTTTTTTTTTTTAATTATACTTAAGTTCTGGAATACATGTGCAGAATGTGCAGATTTGTTATATAGGTATACATGTGTCATGGTGGTTTGCTGCACCCATCAACCCATCATCCACATTAGGTATTTCTCCTAATGCTATCCCTCCCCTTTACCCCCACTCCCTGACAGGCCCCAGTGTGTGATGTTCCCCTCCCTGTGTCCATATGTTCTCATTGTTCAATGCCCACTTATGAGTGAGAACATGCGGTGTTTGGTTTTCTGTATCTGGAATAGTTGTTGTGTTAGGTTGCTGAGAATGATGGTTTGGGAGGGTGTATGTGTCCAGGAATTTATCCATTTCTTCTAGATTTTCTAGTTGATTTGCGTAGAGGCGTTTATAGTATTCTCTGATGGTAGTTTGTATTTCTGTGGGATCAGTGGTGATATCCCCTTTATCATTTTTTATTGTGTCTATTTGATTCTTCTCTCTTTTCTTCTTTTTTCTTCTGGCTAGTGGTCTATTTAGTTAATCTTTTCAAAAACCCAGAACCTGGATTCATTGATTTTTTGAAGGGATTTTGTGTCTCTATTTCCTTCAGTTCTACTCTGATCTTAATTACTTCTTGTCTTCTGCTAGCATTTGAATTCGTTTGCTCTTGCTTCTCTAGTTCTTTGAATTGTGATGTTAGGGTGTTGATTTTAGATCTTTCCCACTTTCCCCTGTGGGCATTTAGTACTATAAATTTCCCTAAACACTGCTTTAGCTGTGTCCCAGAGATTCCGGTACATTGTGTCTTTGTTCTCACTGGTTTCAAAGAACTTATTTCTGCCTTCATTTCATTATTTACCCAGCAGTCATTCAGTAGCAGGTTGTTCAGTTTCCATGTAATTGTGCAGTCTTGGGTGAGTTTCTTAATCCTGAGTTCTAATTTGATTGCACTGTGGTCTGAGAGACTGTTATGATTTCTGTTCTTTTGCATTTGCTGAGGAGTGTTTTACTTCCAATTATGTGGTCAATTTTAGAATAAGTGCTATGTGGTACAGAGAAGAATGTATATTCTGTTGATTTGGGGTGGAGAGTTCTGTAGACATCTATTAGGTCTGCTTGGTCCAAAGCTGAGTTCAAGTCCTGAATATCCTTGTTAACTTTGTCTCGTTGATCTAATATTGACAGTGGGGTGTTAAAGTCTCCCACTATTATTTTGTGGGAGTCTAAGTCTCTTTGTAGGTATCTCTAAGAACTTGCTTTATGAATCTGGGTGCTCCTGTATTGGGTGCATATATATTTAGGGTAGTTAGCTCTTCTTGTTGCATTGATCCCTTTACCATATGTAATGCCCCTCTTTGTCTTCTTTTATCTTTGTTGGTTTAAAGTCTGTTTTATCAGAGACTAAGATTGCAAACCCTGCTTTTGTTTTGCTTTTCACTTGCTTGGTAAATCTTCCTCCATCCCTTTATTTTGAGCCTATGTGTGTCTTTCCACATGAGATGGATCTCCTGAATATGGCACACCAATGGGTCTTGACTGTTCATCCAACTTACCAGTCTGTGTCTTTTAATTGGGGCATTTTGTCCATTTACATTTAAGGTTAGTATTGTTATGTTTGAATTTGATCCTGTCATTATGATGCTAGCTGGTTATTTTGCCCGTTCGTTGATACAGTTTCTTCATAGTGTCGATGGTCTTTACATTTTGGTATGTTTTTGCAGTGGCTGCTACTGGTTTTTCCTTTCCATATTTAGTGTTTCCTTCAGGCGTTCTTGTAAGGCAGGCCTGGTGGTGACAAATTCCACAGCATTTGCTTGTCTGTAAAGGATTTTATTTCTATTTCACTTATGAAGCTTAGTTTNTAGGGTAGTTAGCTCTTCTTGTTGCATTGATCCCTTTACCATATGTAATGCCCCTCTTTGTCTTCTTTTATCTTTGTTGGTTTAAAGTCTGTTTTATCAGAGACTAAGATTGCAAACCCTGCTTTTGTTTTGCTTTTCACTTGCTTGGTAAATCTTCCTCCATCCCTTTATTTTGAGCCTATGTGTGTCTTTCCACATGAGATGGATCTCCTGAATATGGCACACCAATGGGTCTTGACTGTTCATCCAACTTACCAGTCTGTGTCTTTTAATTGGGGCATTTTGTCCATTTACATTTAAGGTTAGTATTGTTATGTTTGAATTTGATCCTGTCATTATGATGCTAGCTGGTTATTTTGCCCGTTCGTTGATACAGTTTCTTCATAGTGTCGATGGTCTTTACATTTTGGTATGTTTTGCAGTGGCTGCTACTGGTTTTCCTTTCCATATTTAGTGTTTCCTTCAGGCGTTCTTGTAAGGCAGGCCTGGTGGTGACAAATTCCACAGCATTTGCTTGTCTGTAAAGGATTTTATTTCTATTTCACTTATGAAGCTTAGTTTGGCTGTATGTGAAACTCTGGGTTGAAAATTCTTTTAAGTATGTTGAGTATTGGCCCCTACTCTCTTCTGGCTTGTAGGGTTTCTGCAGAGAGATCCGCTGTTAGTCTGATGGGCTTCCCTATGTGGGTAACCCGACCTTTCTCTCTGGTTGCCCTTAACATTTTTTCCTTCATTTCGGCCTTGGTGAATTTGATGATTATATGTCTTGGGGTTGCTCTTCTCAAGGAGTATCTTTGTGGTGGTGTCTGTATTTCCTGAATTTGAATGTTGGCCTGTCTTGCTAGGTTGGGGAAGTGCTCCTGGATAATATCCTGAAGTGTGTTTTCCAATTTGTTTCCATTCTCCCCATCACTTTCAGGTACACCAATCAAAAGTTGGTTTGGTCTCTTCACATAGTTCCTATTTCTTGGCAGCTTTGTTTGTTCCTTTTCACTCTTTTTTCTCTTGTCTTCACACTTTATTTCATTAAGCTGATCTTCAATGTCTGATATCCTTTCCTCTGCCTGATTGATTCGGCTATTGATACTTGTCTATGCTTTATGAAGTTCTCGTGATGTGTTTTTCAGCTCCATCAGGTCATTTATATTCTTCTCTAAACTGGTTATTCTAGTTAGCAGTTCCTGTAACCTTGCATTGGGTTAGAACATGCTCCTTTAGATTGGAGGAGTTTGTTATTACCCACCTTCTGAAGCCTGCTTCTGTCAATTCATCAAACTTATTCTCCATCCAGTTTTGTTCCCTAGCTGGTGAGGAGTTGTCATCCTATGGAGGAGAAGAGGCATTCTGGTTTTTGGAATTCTCAGCATTTTTGCACTCGTTTTTCCTCATCTTCATGGATTTGTCTACCTTTGATCTTTGATGTTGGTGACCTTCGGATGGAGTTTTTGAGTGGTCATCTTTTTTGTTGATGTTGATGCTATTGCTTCCTGTTTGTTAGTCTTCCTTCTAACAGTCAGGTTCCCCTGCTGCAGGTCTGCTGGCATTTGCTGGAGGTCCACTCCAGACCCTGTTTGCCTGGGTATCAACAGCGGAGGCTGCAGAAGAGCAAAGATTGTTGCCTGCTCCTTCCTCTGGAAGCTTCATCCCAAAGAGGCACCTGCCAGATGCCAGCTGGAGCTCTCCTATATGAGGTGTCTGTCAACCCCTGCTGGGAGGTGTCTCCCCATCAGGAGGCACGGGGGTCAGGGACCCACTTGAGGAGTCAGTCTGTCCCTTAGCAGAGCTTGAGCACTGTGCTAGGAGATCTGCTGCTCTCTTCAGAGCTGGCAGGCAGGAACATTTAAGTCTGCTGAAGCTGTGCTCACAGCCACCCCTTCCCCCGGTGCTCCCTGACCCAGGGAGATGGGAGTTTTATCTATAAGCCCCTGACTGGGGCTGCTGCCTTTCTTTCAGAGATGCCCTGCCCAGAAAGGAGGCATCTAGAGAGTAGGCATCTAGAGAGGCAGTCTGGCTACAGCGGCTTTGTGGTGCTGCAGTGGGTTCTGCCCAGTTCGAACTTTCCAGTGGCTTTGTTTACACTGTGAGGGGAAAACTGCCTACTCAAGCCTCAGTAATGATGGACACCCCTCCCCCCACCAAGCTCGAGCATCCCAGGTTGACTCCAGACTGCTGTGCCGGCAGAGAGAATTTAAACCAGTGGATCTTAGCTTGTTGGGCTCCATCAGGGTGGGATCTGCTGAGCAAAAGCACTTGGCTTCCTGGCTTCAGCCCCCTTTCCAGGGAAGTGAATGGTTCTGTCTCACGGGCATTCCAGGTGCCACTGGGGTACTAAAAAAAACTCCTGTGGCTAGCTTGGTGTCTGCCCAACCAGCCGCCCAGCTTTGCACTTGAAACCCAGGGCCCTGGTGGCACAGGCACTGGAGGTAATCTCCTGGTCTGCAGGTTGCGAAGACCATGGGAAAAGCATAGTATCTGGGCTAGAAAGCACTGTCCCTCATGGCATAATCCCTCATGGCTTCCCTTGACTAGGGGAGGGAGTTCCCTGATTCCTTGCACTTCCCAGGTAAGACAACGTCCCACCCTGCTTTGGCTCACCCTCCCTGGGCTGCACCCACTGTCAAACCAGTCCCAGTGAGATGAACTGGGTACCTCAGTTGGAAATGCAGAAATCACCCACCTTCTGCGTGGTGTCACTGGGAGCTGGACTGGAGCTGTTGCTATTCGGCCATCTTGCCCAGGAATCTCCCTGTATAAGGTTTTTCTAAGCTTTCTGATTAAAATAAAACTGGCAACGTTGCTTCCACAACCTCCTAGAAGACAAAGGCTCTTCCTAAGATTTCCATGAATCCCCAAAGACATACATTTTTGTGACCTCCACCGGCTTTGAATCCCCAGTCTTACCAAATTCTGTCTTGTTTCTGAATTCCCTTCCCCACCTCTTCTTTCTTCTGCATTCACTGATCCTAATGTGTGTAGGGGAAGCACACCCTTAGAACAACCCTATATGGCAGATGCACCTGAATGTGTGTTCTGAGCTAGAGAATCCAGGAGTGGCCAACCTGGAGATTCATTCCTTATCTACAATAAACATCTGAGTCCCTGGCCCATCTGGTGAAACACAGGCTGTACAGGGGATTGAGGCCCTGAGTTTTGGGTTAAATGAAGGTTGCCAGGTGAAGGCTGTTGGAGGGAGGGGAGTAAGTGGAAATGCTACATAAACTGTATGACGACCTTTGCAGGCAGTTGCGGTTTTCCTTTCCAGCCCGCAGCTACTGGGCCCTGTGGTTGTCTTGTCCAGCCTGCTGTCGCTGCACTATCTCCCTTGTATGGAAGCCCCTAATAAGACCCCATGTCTCGTTTATTGGCTCTGAGTGTCTTCACTATTGAAGTTAATGGAGGTTCAGCACAATGATGTGCGACAGAGTTTTTGTGGGTTTCTTCTGATTGTGCCCAAATCACTCCCATATTGCTAGAAGGATTTACTGAGTATTTGATGCAATGGCTAGGGACTTATTTTACAGAAAAAGAACTTGTAACCTAAAAATTCCTATTCTTTTATTTTATTTCAGGTTCAGGAGTACATGTGCAGGTTTGTTACCTAGGTTAACTGGTATCACGGAGGTCTGTTGTGCAGATTATTTTGTCACCCAGGTACTAAACCTGGTACCCAACAGTAAGGTACCAAATTTTGACAGGTTCAAAATTGCAGTGAAGGAAGTAACTGTGGATGTGGTAGAAACAGCAAGAGAACTTGAATTAGAAGTGAACCTGAAGATGTGACTAGATTGCTGCAATCTTGTTATCAAATTTGAATAAATGAGGAGTTGCTTCCTATGAATGAGTAAAGAAAGTGGTTTCTTGAGATGAGATTTACTCCTGGTGAAGATGCCATGAACATTGTTGGAATGACATCAAATGATTTGAACTATTACAGAAACTTAGTTGATAAAGCAGTGGTAGGGTACCCAACAGTACCAGGTTTAGTACCTGGGTGAAAAAATAATCTGTACAACAAGATTAATATGTTTTTCTGCTCCTCTCTCTCCTCCTACCCTCCACCCTCAAAGATGTCCCAGTGTCTGTTGTTCCCCTTTGTATCCATGAGGTCTCCTCATTTAACTCCCTCTTATAAGTAAGAACATGCACTAGTTTTCTGTTTCTGCATTAGTTTGCTAAGAATAATGGCCTCTAGCTCCATCATGTTCCTGCAAAAGACAGGAACATGATCTTGTTCTTTTTTATGGCTGTATAATATTTCATGGTACCTATGTACCACATTTTTTTTTATCCAATCTGTCATTGATGGGCATTTAGGTTGATTCCATGTCTTTGTTATTTTGAATAGTGCTGCAATGAACATTTGTGTGCCTATGTTTTTATGGTAGAATGATTTCTACTCCTCTGGGTATATACCCAGTAATGGGTTTGCTGTGGCAAGTGGTAGTCCTGTTTTTAACTCTTTGAGGAATCGCCACACTGCTTTCCACAATGGTTGAACCAATTTAAACTCCTACTAACAATGTATAAGTATTCCCTTTTCTCTGCAACTTTACCAGCATCTGTTATTTTTTGACTTTTTAATAATAGCCATTCTGACTGGTGTGAGATGATATATGTCATTGTGGTTTTGATTTGCATTTCTCTAATGATCATGATATTGAGCTTTTTTTCATTTGCTTGTTGGCCACATGTATGTCTTCTTCAGCAAAGTGTCTGTTCATGTCGTTTGCCCACTTTTTGATGGAATTGTTAGTTATTTCTTGTAAATTTGTTTAAGTTCCTTATAGATGCTGGATATGAGACCTTTGTTGGATACTTAGTTTGCAAATATTTTCTCCTATTCTGTAGGTTGTTTACTCTGTTGACAATTTCTTTTGCCGTGCAGAAGCTCTTAGGTTTAATCAGATCACATTTGTCAATTTTTGCTTTTGCTGCAATTGCTTTTAATGTCTTCATCATGAAATCTTTTCCCATTCCTGTATCCAGGGTGGTATTGCCTAGGTTATCTTCCAGAGTTTTTATAGTTCTGGGTTTTACATGTAAGTCTTTAATCCATCTTGAGTTGATTTCTGTATATGGTGTAAGGAAGGAGTCCAGTTTCAATCTTCTGCAACGCAGCACCATTTATTAAACAGAGTCCTTTACTCATTGCTTGCTTTGTTGAAGATCAGATGGCCATTGGTGTGTGGCCTTATTTCTAGGCTCTCTATCCCCATTCTCAAAAATACTCCTGCACCACCACTCCCATCCCCTGCAATGGGAATTTCTCCTCACCACTTTTCTCAATGGTCTAGAGACTCCAGCTAGGTTTCTTGAGCTTTCTATATTTCCCAAGACCCTCCTCACGTTTGCGAGCTTACAAACTGTTCAAAGAAAGGCCATGTTCTCTAGACCTCATCCTTAAGGTGACATATTAAAGACCCCAAAACACATTGTTCAGCCAAAGCATCCAGATATTTCCCCAGAGGGTGCCCCAAGGCGGAAGTGGTGGCTCAGATGATTCCACAGAACACTGCATGGGTAACATCTTCCTCTCTCACTCCAGAGGAACTATAAATAATTCTTGATAAAGGGTGAATTTCTTTCAACCTAAGAAAACTGATTTTAAAAAATAAAAGAAGAAAATAACAAATAAAGCATGAATTTCTAACTCTTCCTGTTGAGACATCCCTCCTGTTTCACTGCCTTTAGAGGGGGTTTCTTCCTAACACTGTCATTAAATAACGTTATTTCAGTGCCCAGAAGCCTCAGCTCAGTCAACCAATTCCAGGAGCCCCATATTTAGCTTATATCATGGGGGAACTGGGAGGGATGTCCCTATGGGATGTCCCTATCTTCAACGGTATCATGTGTCCCTCTCCCATGCTGAGACTTGCTATTTACCCACCTCCCTTTTCTCCTCACAGTTTGAAAAATCCCCTTAGGAAAATCTCCCGAGAGTCAGAAGGAAGTGCTAAAACTCCTTTGAGATGAACCTCAGCACGAGGGTGGTGGGTGCAGGTACACTGTCAGAGAGCCAAGTACACATGGTCTGAGGGCCAGAAAGTTCCCTCAGGTGAAAGCAGGCAAAGGAGGCCTCTGAAAATTGCTCGGAAGAATCAGCACCTACAGACACAGGATTTCTTTAAAGTTGAAGCCTTTGTTGAAAGACATGCTTGGACTGATGGAAAATCCCTACCCAGCCCACCTGCCAAGGCAGAAGCCCAAGGAGACTGGCTGACACAGCACAGAAAGAAATTAGGGGTACAATGGACTCCCTGGTAGAAGCTGCATGCTATCAAGCTCGAGGGAGATTCTAAGGAAATGCAATGCAGGGCCTGGAGAGGATAATTGTAACGTGTGGTTAGACACATTCTGGAGATGTTATTACAATACTGGCAGGGCCCTGAAGCAGAGGAGCGGGAACTGACAGTCAGTCTCCCAGTTTCTGCTTCAGAAGCCAGCAACTGCCTCGGAGCTTCAAATGCCTCGGTCCCTGTGGCTGGCTGCTTAACAACATTCAAACAGGTAGCTAGAAATGCAGAGGGAAGCGGGGACTCAGACACTAAATGTTGACTGTGTTCCAACAGATAGGAAAAATGTCGTCCTCATATGTGTGTCAAAGAACAGTTGCTGGAGACAGCGTGGGAACTGTGAGCTGGCTCCCAGAGAGAGGCCCACCCCTGGTCATGCCAGACTGCCCCAAGGTGGCATGACCAGGCCTTTGGGATTCTGCCCCTGACACTCAAGATTCAGGGAAGTGGGACAGCCCCCACCTCTGTCAGAGGGTTTCCAGCAGAGACCTACTTGGAGTCAGCTATCCTACTGATAGAGACAGCTACAAATTGCCTCTTGGTGCTTAGCAAAGAGAATGTGACAGATCCACGAAAGAGCCAAGAATGTGCCAAGAACCTTCTAAGGGCGGGAGAGACAAAAGTGAAAAGAAATACCCTCTGCTCTGAAGAAGCCTGAGGTCTCCTGGAGACAGAGTTACACAATGCAAATCATAAAGCAGTAAAGTGAGGTCAGTGGTTTACGCAGGTTCAGAAGCTCTCCCAGGCCTGAATGGGGTGTGTCTATGGCACCCTGTGTTTACTCTTCAATCACTGTTTTTTCTCCTTCTCCTACTATACTGAACATGCAGAGAGGAGGTACTCTGCCTCAGTCAACACCATATCCCTGCCATGGCATCATGCCTCACAGTGGCAGGTTCATTTATCTAAGCGAAAATTAAACACAGAATACATATGTTAGTTGGAAAGTAAAAACTGAGACATTCACACCCTTGAGAAACAGGGTACATGGCAGGAATACAGAGAAATGATCCAAAAGAGGCAACACCTAGCACAGTCCTCAAACCAAAAGAGCTCTCCCTCTCATTTGGAAGAGTAGATGAAAGAATCCCAGACATGGGTGGGAAGGCAGGGCTGCTGGTTCACCTGGGCCTCTGGCACCATGTGTGGTCAGGTGGTTAACCTCCTGAGCCTCACTTCCATGGTCTCTAAAATGGGAATAGCCACACCCCCACTGCCCACCTAACTAACATCATCAAGTTGTGGAGAAGCTCACACAATCAATAAAGAGACAAAATATAAAACAGTGCTATCAAGTGCTATTCAGGAGTCAGGAGCTATTGTTCCTGTGCTTCCCACTGGATGGGCATGAAGGCCACGGCAGGCCCAGCAGCAGAAGTAGAAGCTCAGGGTTAGGAGAGAAGAGTTGGCTGAGACCTCCTGCCCGCCTCTCTCATTAGCTCCAAGGAGTCCCACAGTGCCCCTTCCTCCTCCGGGCCCTGGGCCTCATGCACACATCAGCAGACCAGAACCACCTCTTCCTCAAGGAGACAGGCCTGGCCCTTCCCCAGCCTGGGCAACATGAGCTGAGCTGCCCTGGACCACGCCCATCTATCAGAAAACCCACTCCTGCATTGCTTGACTGAGGCCACTCTGCATGGTGTAAATATCACTCAGCTGGTGCGATGGGTTGAATCTTTGTCCCCTCCAAAACATATGTTGAAACTTAATCCCCAGGGTGGCAGTAGTGAGAGATAGGGCTTTTAAGAGGTGATTGGGTCCTGAGAGCTCTGCTGTCATGAATGGATGAGTGAATTCCTGGAGTCACGGTTATCATGGGAGTGGGACTGGCGGCTTTTTAAGAAGAGGAAGAGACAGCTGAGTTAGCACGCTCAGCCCCCTCACCATATAATGCCTTGTGCTACCTCAGGACTCCACAGAGAGTCACCACCAGCAAGAAGGACCTCACCAGATGTAGCCCTTGACCTTACACTTCTCAGCCTCCATAACTGTAATAAATAAATTCCTTTTCTTTATAAGTTATTCAGCTTCAGGTATTCTGCAACAGGATACAGACTAAGACACCTCAGGTGCAGCAAACCTCCACTCTGGTCTCATCTCTGCCTCACTTGAGCTGTGTGACTTAGGGGTGGGCATCCAACTCTTAGGAACCCTGTTTCCACATCTGCAAAGGGGGGGTTTCCAAGATCAGACTTTCTCAATCTCAGTACCATTGACATTTCAGGTCAGATAATTCCATATTGTGGGAAGCTACCCTATGCATGTTTAGAGTCTGGCCTTGACCCACCAGAGGCTAGTAGCACACACCCACCCCCATCATGACAACCAAAAATGCTTCCAGACATCACCAAATCCCCCACAGTTGAGAACAAACAACCTAGCTGATTCCTTAGGGCCTCCAACCTGCTTGGACTTCTCCAGCCCAGGCACTCTGCCTTCAGTACAAGCTTCCTTTGCTTGAGACAAATGCCGCCTCATATCAACCACCACCTCCTCTTTAACAACCACACCCAAAACAAAGGCAGTCTCCTCTCTCCATGGGTTTCTTCAGTTACCTGCATTCTTGTATTCCATTTAAATGGTGGTCAGGCATGGAAATCTGAGCAGAAAGGATCCAGCTGTCACGTCACAGAGTCCAAAGGAAAAGGGAGATTTCTGGAATGGTCTTGGAGCCAAGCAGATCTGAACCTGAATCCTGGCTTTGCTATATGTACTTCACCAATTCACAGAATCACTCCAAGCTCCAACTTCCTGTCTATAAAGTAGGAAAATAAAATAACTGCATGGGGCAAACATGAGGATTAACTATGTTGAAAGGGCCTGATGCTCCGTCTCCTCCACAGTGGCTCTGGATGTGTGGTCACTCCTGCCCTGCTCTGTAGTTGTGTTGATGGCAAGGAACTCAGTGATGGGGAGTCCCTCCCCTCCAGCTCTTTGAACTGACACCTTTCTCAAACCTAAGTTGACACTGCATGGCTTTGCTCCATCTCTCTTGGCTGTGGCAGCGTGTGGCCAGAGGCCCTGGCCCATTTTCATCTGGCCTCAGCAATAGATGCCTGGTCCACGGGCCAGCTCTCCAGTAGGAAAGTCAGTCCTCATCTTCAGAGCTCTGCCACCAACACGAAGCAATTAAGCCCATCTTCACATCGTATGGATGTATCTGGACTAAGTGGGAAAAGCTTCTGGGGAATTCATTACTTGCTGAAAACAGAATCCTCTTAACCCTGCTTCATCTCCCTTCCTGCCCATCCTCCCCAATCCTCACAGTTCAGTAATTTAATAGGAAGGAACCAGAACCAACAGGAAACAGAGCTGCCTGTCTGTTTGCAATAAACACAATAGAATCTCACTTCAGAACAAATCCAGGAGCACAGGTTCGCCTATGAGTCATGCCTACTGATGAAGCATCTCCCGTCCCCACTGCAGCAACGAGGCCCTCCCCAAGACCAGGAAAGGCATGCAGAGAAAGCACATGAATTCTGCAGTGTGTGTGTGATGCTGGCCTGTCTGCTCAGCCTTCCCTCTGTCAGATAGAAAACATCAGAGCAGACCAAGAACTTCTGGAGGCCTTGAGCAAGTTAACCGCTCTATGCCTCATTTGTTAAGTAGAGGTAGTAAGAGTACATTACCATATAAGGAGGTTGTGAGGATTGAGTGTGTTAATATATAAAGCACTTAGGACAGTACCCGGGATATACTTAGTACTAAATAAGCGTGCCATGTTTTTGTTGTCATCATCATTATTATCATCCTCAGTCTCTGTTCCTAGTTATTTGGGGACCCCAGAAACAGATGAGCTCCAACACAGCACTATTATCCAAGCTTACACGATTGTAATCACAATCAAAGCCAATGCTGATTGAGAACTGACTGTACATATGTTTCTTCATTCTTCATGGCCATTCTATGTGGCTGGCATCATTATTATCTCCATTTTATAGAAAAGAAAACAGGCTTAGGGAGTTTGGGAGACCTATCCAAGGACACCAATAAGCAAAGGGGCTGCTAGACATCACATCCAATTTGGCTTAGGTCTGTTCACTCCAGAGCCTGAATGTCACTAGGTGGCATGGCCTGCACTTCCCAGCACTTCCAGAAATTTCTGAAACACAGAGCACATTTCTTGCCACAATGCGGTCGCAAACAACAGAAAGTGATTTTGCCTAACTTAAGCAAAAAGGGATACCAGGGAAGGAGATCAGAGGCTCTGGGAATCCACTGGAAGGCTGGGACCCAGGCTGGACGCTGCTAGGGGGCACAGACAGTTCCTGGAGGCAGGAAGAACAGAAATGGTCCCAACGCAGGAGCAACCAGGTCCAGGCATCACCAATGGATGACGTATGCAACCTTTTCCCATTTGCTCCAGATTCACATTCTACGGAAAAAAGCATCTCTTCGGCAGGGTTTGGGTCACATGCCCCCTCATGTCTATTGGAAGTCAGGGCCCTGCCAGACTAAAGCCACTGGACAAAAGGCAATTGTCCCAAAAGATACCGAGGCACTGTTAGGAATGAGACATGGATGCCAGAGGGCCCCAGGCATGCTTGCCAGCACCACGAGGCTTCCAAGAGTTTTCACATCACGGCACATGAGGAAAAGAGTGAGTACTCTGATGGGGGATGAGTCAAGTTATCTTGGGTGTGACAGAGCTAAATAAGAATCCTAATGTGCTAGAGTTTGAAGGAATCTTGGAATTATCTCACCCAGCCTCCCCTTCCCCCCCCCCCTTTTTTTTTTTACAGACAAGGAAAGAAAAAATGGTGGGTTACCAGAACCACACCACATGTTGCTGGTAGAGCCAGGACAAAGGACCCTGCAGCCCATCGGTGCCTCTTCCACTAAAATACTAATGATCTCCCACTATTCAGAAGCGTTGCCACCCATTCCAAACACCAAGTCAGGCCCCTGTGCAGTCCCAGAGATCTTTCTGGGGTCTGGAAAATCAGGTCAGTCATCTACTCTAGGGCCTCCCTTTCCTGAGCAGCCAGCCAGAGATGCCTTTAGGGAGGCAGAAAACCATAGAGAAAGGGGTAGCTCAGCCAGTCATGAGACACCTGTCCACACACATTGAATCTGAATGGGAAGATTTGTTGCTCGTGCCTTTCCCCTTCTCCATCCCCCTCCCAGTGTGGTCCTTTGCTGTATCCTCGCATCCCTGAAGGGATCCTCAATATTCACTGTAACCAGACTTCCCAGTGTTCTGACGTGGGGGAGTCTGGGGGTTCCCTCGGCTGAGACACACCCAGGTGTCACACTCAGATAAAGATGGCTCTGTCTGTTCTTGGTCTTTTGAGTTGTGACATTTGGACTGCCATTGCTAGTGCTCTAATTTAGACTTTGCATCCCTGCAGAGGCAGAAATAAGAAACAGGGGGCGAGCAGGGGTGCAGGGGTGGGGTGGAATATGCTCCCAGGTGCTAGAGGGATGGCCCCTGTCAAAAAAAAATTAACAAATGCTAGTTTTTGTAAATTCTAGCTCGGCTATGTGCCGATAAGGAATGTGGGCACAACCATATATGACATTACCCAGGGGCATCATTAACCTGTCGACTCCATCCACTCCTTATTTATATACTACGTCAGGGTCATGCAGATAAAAGTCTACAAATAGGGTGCAGTGTATACTGCCCAGGTGATGGGTGCACCAAAATCTCACAAATCACCCCTAAAGAACTTACTCATGTAACCAAACACCACCTGTTCCCCAATAACCTATGGAAATTAAAAAAAAAAAAAAAAAAAAAAAAAAAAAGTTACATATCACCTAGTCAAACTTCTGGATGGGGAAGAAAATTTATTGCCCCAACTGCTTTATAAAAAGCTTCTGAGGCCGGGCATGGTGGCTCATACCTGTAATCCCAGTACTTTAGGAGGCCAAGGCAGGTGGATCAACTGAGGTCAGGAATTCAAGACCAGCCAGGCCAACATGGCAAAACCCCACCTCTGCTAAAAATACACACACACACACAAAAATTAACCAGGAGTGGTGGTGCCTGCCTGTAGTCCCAGGTACTCAGGAGGCTGAGGCAAGAGAATCGCTTGAACCCGGGAGGTGGAGGTTGCAGTGAGCTAAAATCATGCCACTGCACACCAGCCTGGGTAACAAGCAAAACTCTGTCCCCCCACCAAAAAAAACG
This sequence comes from Rhinopithecus bieti, assembly GCF_001698545.2. NCBI lineage: Eukaryota > Metazoa > Chordata > Mammalia > Primates > Cercopithecidae > Rhinopithecus > Rhinopithecus bieti. The sequence continues at coordinate 1,958,043 of NW_016819104.1, forward strand.
ACTTCTGAGAGTATTGATGCTGCTACCAGAAAAACGGCTTCGACAAGAGCAGACTTCCACTGAGAAGGCAGAAAGTCATTAATACATTGCTCTTCCTCCTTTCCAAATGCAGTAAAGCTTGTGTTCCCATATACTAAAATGGGGCACTCTTTGAAGCTTTCAAGATTATAACAAGCAATAAAACACTGAGACACTGTCACGGATGGGAGGAAGCTAAGGACCTCTGACAACTACACACAATGTGGGATCCCAGGTTGGATACTGGAACAGAAAAAAAGACATTCGTGGAAAAGCTGGTGAATTCTAAAGTCTGTAATTAATAGTATTGTACCAAAAAAGGTTAAGAGCAAGGCAAGCTGGATGAAGGGTATTTGGGAATTCTGTACTATCTTTGCAACTTTCCTGAAAATTCAAACTAAAAAGTTAGTTACAGTGGGAAAGGGATCTCAGATAGGGCAAAGGATAGACCGCCCCTTGGTACTAAGCCCAGCATGGGTGTGAAGGGAAGCCTTGGATGAGGCACATTTAAGAGCAAATCTAGCTCAACCTCACTCAGGCCTTGAACATTCAGAAACACTTTGGCAGAAATGCCAGAGAAAGAAGCAAAGAAAATGCTGAGAGTTCCTCGAGTTAACAAGCAAACACCAGCAAAAAAGCCAGGAGAGATCATGGGGACTTATCTCATCCTTGTGAAAATACAAAGCAAAAAAACATCAAGCTGGGCCAGCTTGGGTGGTAAGCTCCCAGATTTAAAAAAAAAAAAAAGAAGAAGAAAAAATGAAAAAAAAAAATTCTGTGATATTTAATAAGGGAAAACCTTAAAATTTTAAAGCAGCATTAAAAAGGGAGCCAAGGGGTCAGGCAAACAAAGAGTGGAGAAGGGACAAAGATAAACACTGGTGTCCTCTGGTCACAGGGGAGCAGAAATCAATCTGTGCAAGCAAACTCCCCAGAAGCCAAGCATGCCCTTGCCAAGTCCAACTCACCCTTCTGAGGCTCCCTACCGGGTTGACTGCTGGTAAATATCATGACTGCACAGCACCCCACGTGGTGAGCAGGCTGAGTCTTGCATAGGGGCTCCCCTGGCTGTACATCTAGAGCTTGGAAAATAGCAAAACCCCACACACTCCCCAGCATCTCCACCTACTATCTGCAGCCACTTCTCGGCTGAGCTCAACTAAAATACTTTCAGCTGAAAAGCAAAGGTAGCAAAAACTCCAGGAAGTGGTCTTCGCATCCAGGACGCAACTCAGAGTCTGTAAACTTTGACTCTCTTTTATCTTCTTTTCCACCAATTTATTTGTTCATCCAGCAGCTGCGTAACTGCCAATGTGTTCACCTTGCCCACTGCCTAGACACAGCTGATACGTCAAGACAGGGGAATTGCAATAGAGAAAGAGTAATTCACTGCAGAGCCTGCTGTGCGGGAGACCGGAGTTTTATTATTACTGGAAGGATCACAGTTTTTCAGGACAGCTTGGTGGGTGGGGAAAAGCCAGTGAGCCAGGAGTGCTGATTGGTTAGGTAGGAGATGAAATCATAGGAAGCTGAAGCTGTCCTCTTGTGCTGAGTCAGTTCCTAGGTGGGCCACAAGATCAGATGAGCCAGTTTATCAATCTGGGTGGTGTCAGCTGATCCATCAAGTGCAGGGTCTGCAAAATATCTCAAGCAGTGATCTTAGGAGCAGTTTAGGGAGGCTCAGAATCTTGTAGCCTCCAGCCACATGATTCCTAAACCATAATTTATAATCGCGTGGCTAATTTATTAGTCCTACAAAGGCAGTCTAGTGCCCAGGCAGGACGGAGCTTTGTTTTGAGAAAGGGCTGCCATCGTCTTCGTTTTAAACTAGAAACTAGAAACTAAGTTCCTCTCTAAGTTAGTTCAGCCTACACCCAAGAAGGAATAGCGCAGCTTAAGGGTTAGAAGCAAGATAGAGTGGGTTAAGTTAGATCTCTTTTACTGTCTCAGTCATTATTTTGCAAAGGCGGTTTCAGCTGCACAAGCTGATTCTCAGAATTCTTGCAGATTTGATCCTCTTAACTTCATTAACTAGCCTGCCAAGTTATGCTGTTAGTTATGAGTTCTAAATTTCTTTTCAAAGAATCAACATTGTCAGTATGTTCGATTCTTTGCCTTCTACTTTTAAACTTCCTCCTAAAGCAATCTTTTTCGATTACTGCTCCACCCTGACTCATTTCAATCACCTGCTCCACCCTGACATTCCAATTACCTGCTACCTGCTGGGCCCTGACTCATTCTCCACCCTGCATAACCATTTTTTCCCGCTAAACCACTCAGCCCCGTCACTCTCTTTAAATTAGCCAATTGGAATTAGTTCAGCCTGTGCGGTCTCTCCCTAGCCAATAGGGGAATGGCACAGCAGCAGGGGCCACGTGCCTCAGGGATAAGAAGTCTTTCCCCTCCCTTGTCCAGGTGTGCACTCACCATTGCTCCATCTGTAAGGGTGCACCCTTCTATAGAAGTACATTGTCTGGCTGAGAATTAAAAAGAAAATTTTATATTCGAGTGCTATTTCTTTTGCGGCACCAAAACTTTATAACACCCATCTCAGAGTTAAGGAAGCCAATGGTCAGTAATGTTAGTTAAGCTCAGGTGACTAAGAAGGTGCAAAGCTGGGGCAAAAACAGGTCAAACTTGAGGGCCAATGTTGTGTCCCCAAGATCATAGTAGTGAATTGCTTACCATGTGTAAGGCTGTGGGAAAATATAGAAAACTTTTTTTTTAATGGTCCCTGTCCTTAAACAGATGGAAAAAGAAACCAAAAATGCCCACATATAATTCAATTGAATAAACATTTCTTAATAATTAAATCTAAATGATAGAAGTGGGACTTGAAATTGCAATGGAAGTTTAAATGGATTCTTAAACTATAAGAGGCACGCTCTAAGAAAAAAGTTAACATAAAATTAAAATTCCAAATTATTTTGGCAAAACTGGAGGGACGTGATCACTATTTCATTTGTGTAATTGTTGGAGAGATATGTTTAACTACGTATATTAAATGTAAACACAAGTAGAATGTAAATTCATATTAGAACTTCTAATTCACTGGAGATGAAGAAAAAGGAATCAACTGTATCAACTTAACAAAAATAAGTAAAGCAGAAATGAGGGAACCAATAGAAAGTGTAATAAACAGAAAGCATAAAATTAAATGGCAGGAGTGAGACCAAATCTCCTGGATGCCAAATTCATGTGAGAGGGTTCAATTCCACTTTGAAATGATAAAGGTCCTTGGGGATAGGTTGGAAAAACAAAAATCCAATTATATGCAATTTATAATAGATGGACCTAAAACAAAATGACACAGGAAAGGTGAAAACAATTGGATGAGCAAACATATATCAGACAAAAGCAAACAAAAAGAAACATGGGTAGAGATATTAAGGGCTAAGAATAGAATGTTAGGCCAAAAATTTAAACAGTTTAAAGGCAGGATATTCTTAATGATAAAAGGGCACTCCATGAAGAAGTAGCTATAGTCATGAAAATGAGTGCGGTGAGCAATCTACAAGGTAAAGTCTCTTAGAAATGCAAGGCAAATTCAATTAAAAAAAAAAAAAAAAAAAAAAAAAAGGGAAAATCCAAAACACCACTCTTCAAATTTTGTAGATTAAACAGACAAAAGAAGGAACAAGTATAGACATCATTTTGGCAGCATCATTATCAATCCTGATTTAATAGATATGTAGAAAGAGAACCATGTACACAAGGGAAAATATATTCTTTATTCCCATAGAAGATTTAAAAATAGGGATCATGTACTTGGCCACATATTTTTTTTCTAAAAAGTTAGTATTTTACAGGTCATGCTAATTGACTATAATTAAACAAATTCAGAAGCTAATAATTAACAGATAAGTGAACAAACAATTGTAATCATTGGGAAAACCTGAAAATTATCCTTTAAATAACTTGGGAATTTTTTTTAATTATTAGAAATAAAATGACAAAATTGCCAGGCTCAAGCCTGTAATCCCAGCTACTTGGGAGGATAAGGTGGGAGGATCGCTTGGGCTCAGGAGTTTTAGATCAGCCTGGGCAACAAAGTAAGATCCCATCTCTAAAAAAATAAAAATAAAAAAATTAGCCAGATGTGGTGGTGCACGCCTGTGTAGTCCCAGGTGCTCAGTAGATTGAGGTGTAAACATAGCTTGAGCCCAGAAGTTCAAGGCTGCAGTGAGCTATAATCACACTACTGCACTCCAGCCTAGGGGAAAGAGCAAGACCTTGGTCTCTAAAAAGAAAAAAACAAAAAAGATAAATTATTTAGGCTAACAAAATTAGATCACTTCTTTTCAAACTCTTTGGGATATGGCTAAACCCATACTTAGAGGAAAATTCATAGTCTTAAATTATTTATTAATAACTATTAGAAAGATTTAAAAACGAATTACACAAGTAATGAGCACATGAGAAAATATTCAACATCATCAATCTTCCGAGAAATTTAAACCATGATAAAATACCACTACATACCTGCTTAAATTGATAAAATGAAAAAGATAGACATCGTGTAATAGAAAAGATAGATACCATTAAAGAGGATGTTGAGTAACCAGAACTCTCGTACTTATTGGTAAGAATGTAAAACAGTGTAACCAACCTTGGAGAACTGTTTGGCAGTTTCTTAATAAGTTAAATGTACATCTACCCTATAAGGCTGAAGTTTTACTTCTAAGTTTTTGTGACTTAATTAATTATTTAAAAGTGTTTAAAATGGGGCCTGGTACACAGTATAGGGTCAATAACTAATAGCCATTATTATTTCAAAAGAAAGCAGTGTGTGGCTTATACTCTAGGTGATTTGGTAAAGTCAAGCTCTTGTTCCCTATTAGAAGGTCTTGTAGTTTAACGACAAGATCACTTACCAGTAGTGTGAGCACCCCACCCTCATTAGGAGAATTTACTTCTGTCTTTTTCTATGAACAGTAACAGAAAACATTTTAACTAGGCCATCTGAGCCAGAAAACAGGTGTAAAACCTACATGTCCTATTGCCATTTCCTCCAATCTCCTTTCCCAAAATGCAGGAACCAGCTGAGGGCAGAAGATCAATGCTGAGGGGCACTGGCAAGTCTCTTGTTCATCTGCAAGCTGAAAACATTTCGCCTATGCCCTTATCTGTGAATATCCATCCATGGAGGGCATCACGACGTAGAGAAAGCAGCCAGTACTTGGGTGGAGTCCACCCGGGTCTGAATTCCAGCACGGTAGCCTGGGCCAGTCCCTGCACACCAGACCACCACCTTCCCCATTGGGAAAACCAAGAGGATGACAGGCACCTGAGATATTTCACCTAAAGCAGCCTCCAGGACATGGCGTGTGATACATTTTAATTCCCTTGTTTAGTCAAATCTTTCCACGTTGCGAGTATCTCCTTTGAAATTTTAATTGCCTGTGTTGTTTGAATTTTGCTTACAATGAGCATGTATCACTATATAATCAGAAGAAACAACAAAAACCCCCCACTACATGGGGGGAAAAAAAAACACAATTACTCTAGCCAAATAACCTTCTAAGCATTGATCAGCTAATCCCTTAATGAGGCAGACTGGATAAGGGTGTATGGGATGGGCAGTCAATGAAAACTGTCAACAATAATAACAACAACACCTTACAGCTGCATAACACTTGTCCATTTACAAGGCACTTTCAAGCATGTAACTTTGATTTATTCTAACAACAAAGCAGCACAAGCTCTTCTTCCTTCCAGGTATCTGCCCTCCCCTCCCTTACTGCAGGGTTCTGTGGCCCCATCGGAGAAGCTGTCAGAGGCTGTTTCAATAGACACAACTTTCTCTCCATTACGCCATCCTCCATCCTGCTCTGTATTCCTCCAGAGCACTGATCACTACCTGAACCTAAATACATAGAGATCTATATTTATATATTTATTTATCTAGATAAATCTAGCACCCGGTATGTGTTAAGAATTAAAGAAAGAGGAAAGAAACATGAAAGGTGGCTCAACAGTCAAGGACAGGTTTATTTTAGAGAAACCAAACCTGAAAGTGGCTTCTGGCCAAGTTAGGTCAGAGCCCACTCTCTTACAAACTAAGGGTTTTTAAGGATTCAGGGTGGGAGAGTTTCTCAGAGGCTTGGACTGCTTCTGTGTCTCTTTGTTGTGCTTCTCTGGGAAGGAGAGTTTTGTGTCTGTTCTCATATATCTTTCTGCAGCTGCAGACATACCCCTGAGTCTACTTTTAGCTTCCCTATCTTAGTGCACCTGAAGGGAAAGGAATGTGCTTATTAAGGCCCACTGTTTTACTGGGGCCCACCGTATGAGGGTGAAGTTTGGCAGTTACCCAAGAGACTCTCCCCCTACCTCCCTCTGTGCCCAAGCTGTCTTATCTGTGTTTTACTGTCTGCTCTTTCTTGTTGCTTGTTGTTAGAAGTTATTTCCTTGAAATGCGTGAGGCTAGAAAGGGAGCTGGAACGTAAAGTGGCAGTGTTTATCTGAGATGACGGTGCTCCTGCTCTGTCAGTAGGTATGTAGCCTATCTCCCCTACCAGAATGCAAGCTCTGGGAGATACAGAACTGTGTCTGTCTTACTTGCTGTTGTATCACCAGGTGTACACAGCAGGCACTCAGTAAATTTGCACTGTGTGAATGCATGGCTGTGATAGGCGACCTCTAGGATGGCCCCCAATGATCTCTCCTCATGGAACCCATCCCCTTAAGGTATTTCCTCTCCTTAAGTCCAAGCTGGACTGAGCAACTCTGTTCTTACAAATAGAATACAGCAGAAGTGATGGAAGTCAACATGATAAAGGTCCTTTTCAAGATTGGGTTATACAAGGACATTTGGGAGTGCTTTCAGGTTCCCCCATGCATCACCAGCGTCTCTGTCATGAGAACACTCAGCAGTTCATGGAGAGGCTTGTGTGGTGGAAAACTACTGTGGCCTAAGTTGTGTTCCCCCAAAATTCATACGTGGGAGCCCTAGGCCCCAATGTGACTACATTTGGAGATAGGACCTTCAAAGAGGTAATTAAGGTTAAATGAGGACATGAGGGTGGGGTCTAATCCAGTAGAACTGGTGTCCTTATAAGAATGGGAAGAGATCCCAGGGATGCACAAGCACAGAGAAAAGGCCACGTGAGGACACAGCAAGAAGACAGCCATCTGCAAGCCAAGGATAGCGGCCTCAGGATTCACCAACCCTGCCAGCCCCTTAATCTTGGACTTCCAGGCTCCAGAACTGTGAGAAAATAAATTCCTGTGGTGTAAGCCACCCAGTCTATGGTATTTTGTTATGGCAGCCCCAGCAGACAGGAACCAAGGGTATGCGAGTGAACTTGAAGTTGAGCCTTAAGATGACTGCAATCTTGGCCCATGGCTTGATTACAATCTCATGAGAGACCCAAAGCCAAAGGTAGCCAGGTAGGCTGTGCCCAGATTCCTGACCAACAGAAACCGAGAGATAACAAAATATTTGTTGTTTTAAGTCACTACATTTTGGTGTAATGATGCAGGCATAGGCCACTAATATAGTGAATGAACACTTCCTTGAGTTAGATAAAGACGGCTATTATCATTGGCCCCTGTTCATGGGCAAGAAAGCTAAGCCTCCAAAAGGCAGAGTGACTTGCCTAAGGTCAAACAGCCTGGCAGAACCTGTCAAGGGACAGCAGAGGAAACCAAAGATGAAGTTCGGCCTCCGTGCAACTTTTGCTATGGGCAACCCTGCCAGGCCTATTCAGCTGGGGACACCAAGATACAGAGAACATTCCTGAAATACCCCAGAGTGTCACCTTAATGGTCTCCTTGGAGTCTTTGCTGCCAGACAGAGTTGAACAAGAATTGGAGTTTTAACAAGGTTCACCTTGGTGACCTGGCCACATGCAGTAACAAGTTCCCTTGGACATAGTCTAAGAGAACCACCTCCGTCACACCAAACAGTGTGCTACTGAGGCTCATATCAGAAAAAAATCCTAATGTTTGTGGTCTTATCAGAAATTATAACAACAAAGACTTACAGAACATTTACTGTGTTCTAGGCAGTGTTCTAAGCACTTTATTATATTCATTTAATTCTGTGAGGTAATTCCACAACCATCCCCATTTTATAGGTGAGGAAACTGAGGCACCTAAAGGGGCTGAGCAGTTTGCCCAAAGTCGTACAGCTAGCAAGTGACAGAACCAAGATTTAAGGCCAGGTAGTTTAACTCCAGAGTTAATACTCTGACAAATTTTTCTCTAAGTCTTTGCATTATTTAATATCCCCAATATAATAGTAAGTAATTTGCTGGCAAGGCTCTATAACCCAAAGCCTCTCTAGCTCTAAAATATCAAAGTGAAAAATAATCACAGCACATGAAGGCATCTTGCCATGCCCCAAGGAGAACCTTTTAGGGGCTCCCCGCTGCCCTCAGAATGGCTGATGAGTCCCCCCCAGGTTCTGACTCCCAGCCTGCGTTCACTACTCCCTCCCCTACTCAAACAGCCTGATTTCCTCTTCACTGTAACCCAGACACCCCACATCCTGTGCCTTCCTGCCTTTGCAGAGGCTCTGCCTGGGAAATCACCTTCACTCATCTCCCTTCCTGCTAAGCACTGTTTATTCTTTACTTCTGGGGAGTTTCACCTTCACACTAGTCAGGAGCCTTAGTCCTGCCCCCACTACCCTGGAAACCGTGGCCCGGCGCTAGTGTGTTATCCCTTCTCACTCCCTCTCCCACTGGACTCTGATTTCTGCAAGGGCATAAGCAGGTTATTTGTCTTTATATTCCCAGCAATTAGCACAGCACCTGGTTCCGATTAAGTACCAGTTTGTTGAATGAACACAAGCCCTCCAAAGAACCTAGCAGCATTGTTTCATTTCTCACTCCAACTGTCTCCGCTGGAGGGTCCTGGAGCATAGACCATACAAGGGCTATACTGGAAGGGGCCCAACAGAGATGCCAGTTTAATCCAATCCCTTCAATGAACAGGTGGAAAAACATTGCCTCAACTAGTCAAGGACATCATAGGAGCACAGTGGGGTCAAGTTTCCAGACGTCTAAGCCCCCACCAAACACTCAAAGTCATCTGTATTTGTTTCCTGTTGCTGCTGTGAGAGATTGTCACTATTTTTGTTTTGGTTTTGGGTTTTTTTTTCTTTTTTCTTTTTTTCTTTTCTGAGCCTCACTCTGTTACTCAGGCTGGAGTGCAGTGACACTATCTCAGCTCACTGCAACCTCTGCCTCCCAGGTTCAAGTGATTCTCCTGCCTCACCCTCCTGAGCAGCTGGGATGACAGGCACGTGCCACCTCAACCGGCTGATTTTTGTAGTTTTAGTAGAGACAGGTTTCACCATGCTGGGCAAGCCGGACTCAAACTCCTGGACTGTCACAAATTTAGTAGCTTAAAAACAACACGCACTTATTATCTTACAGTTCTAGAGATCAGAAGTCCAAAATGGATCTCACTGGGCTAACACATCAAGGCGTTGGCCGGGCTGTGTTCACTCTGGAGGCTCTAAGAGTGATTGGCTCCCTGCCATCCCAGCTTCCAGAGGCCACCTGTGTTCCTTAACTTGTGACCCTTTCTTCTTCAGAACCCACAGCATAACATCTTCAAATCTCCCTTTTCTTGGATCTCTGCTTCTGTCATCTCCTCCTGCCTCTCCTGTCCCCTTCTTTTCCCTGTAAAGACCCTATAATAAGGACCCAGGATAATCTCATCTCATGGCCCTTAATTTAATCGAGGCTGCAAAATCTCTCTGCCATGTAAAGCAACATGTTCACAGGTTCTGGACGTGAACATCTTTGAGGAGCCACTGTTCAGTCTACCGCAGCATCCTTATGTTTCTGATGTAAAAACACTCATGATCTGACAGCATCTTCCATGGGCAGGATGAAAACAAAACAAAACAAAACTTCACCAATGTCCAAACATATTTCATTCTCTTTTTCCATTGTCTAAATGTCTAGTTTTGAAGAACTGGTAAAAGTGGTTTATATATACTTATATAAAATATGATATTATATACTAATAACTACAGTCTATTCCTCTGTAACATTTATGTTTTAGGCATGCATTTCTAATATATTAATTCTTCTGATTGATTCCATACAGAGTCTGTAATACCTAATGTGCAAAGAGAGTGGACAGAAGGAAGTAATGTTTACTGAGTGTTGCTATATGTCAGGCACACTGGGTCTTACCTAATGTAAGACTCACAGTAGCCTTCTGACCTTGGCTCTATGATCTCCCATTTCATAGATGAACAAACTAACTCTTAGATGAGGTAACTGATCTAACTGATAGAGCCAATAAGTGACAGAATGGGTTTGAAATCCAGATTTATTTGACTCCAGAACTCATGGTCTTTCCACTAGACCTAGTGGTGTCCCCAGAAAGTTCAACTTTCTTTTAGCTGCCTGGTTTATTGATTGATCCAGAGGAAAAGGGAAAAGAGGGGAAGAGGAGGAAAAGGGAAAAGAGGGGAAGAGGAGAAAAAGAGAGAGAGAAAGAAAGAGAGAGAAGGATGGATAAATTTGGGTGGAAATTTCCATGTGCAAAGCAACTTTGGGGAAGCCTTTCTCGAGGGAGTATGGATGCTGTCCACCAAAATCTGCAATGAGGGCCAAGAGACTGCTGGTTGCTAGGCAACTCCTCTCCCACCACACTCCACATCAATCTAATTAGCAGATTTCACCTGAGTTCCAACAGTTGCTAGGTAACTCTCTGACTGGGGCCTTTTCCTCTCCCCTTCAAGTCACTTCTGATCCCAAAAGCAAAGAAGGGTGTGTTCATAAAAAAAAAAAAATCCACTGATGGTATATCTATCTACAAAATTCCCCTGTGCTTTCACTATATCCACCAAGAGTAAGCAAACCCAGGAAATGGAATACAGTGGTTCTGATGTTACAAAAAAAGGGGATCCATGAGCCAGAGAACTGATACTTTAGGGACAAAAGACTTATGGGACAGGGAAAGGCCAGAGACCAGGCTGAACTATGTTTGTGAACCACTTCAGACAAGAATTCCTATTGGAGACTCTAAAAGGACTGAGCTTGGAGCACCCTGAGAGGGAGGAAGGGAGGCTAATATTTATGGGCACCTGTTATGTACCTGGCAACGGGTTTGATGGTTTCACAAACACCTCATTTAATCTCCACAAAATTTCGGTCACTTGGGTAGCTGTTACATCTACATTTTACCGATGAGAAATTGCAGTTCAGAAATAGTAAGTAATTTGATCACAATCACTTGCCCACAGGAACTTTAAGTTAAAGGCAGGACTGTCTGACTAAATTTCATGCATGATCTTTCCACTACTCGCTGCACATTCTCCTGTCTCCATGGGGCTATCTCCACAGGATGACAAGTACTATCATTCATTCAATGTAACTTCAGTATTAAAACAGACTACTGCAAATGAAGATACAAGCAGAAAAAAGGTAAATCCCCTTCCCCCGTTCATTGCCAGGGACTTAACATTACCCTAAGGCAGTGAGTGATTCTCAAACTGTTTAATCCCGGTATGCCTTCACAGTCTTAAAAATGAGTAAGGACCCCAAAGAGCTCTTGATTATGTAGGTAACATCTATCAATACTTGCCATATCAGAAATTAAAACTGAGAAATCTCTACAAATGTACACATTAAGTCATCATTAAAGTAACTAATAAACTCATTGCATGTTAACATAAATATCTATTTTACGTAAAGTACACTTTTTTTTTTTTTTTTTTTTTGAGACGCGTCTTCAGCTCTGCTCGCTCAGGCTTTTTTTCCTCGAGGGCAGTGCGCCACAATCTCGCGCTCACTGCACGGCTCCACCTCCCGGGTTCATGCCATTCTCCTTGCCTCAGGGCCTCACCGAGTAGCTGCGGACTACAGGTGGGCCCACCACCACGCTCTGCGGTAATTTTTTTGGTATTTTATCAGGAGACGGGGTTTCACCGTGTTAGCCAGGATTAAGCTCTCGATCTCCCTGAACTCGTGATGCTCGGCCTCCCAAAGTGTTAGGATTACAGGCGTGAGCCACTGCGCCCGGCCTAAGTAACTATTTTCAAAAAAAATAGAAGAGTGGCACTGTTTACCATCCTTGTGGACTTCTTTGATGGCTGGTTTCCCGGAAGAGTTGGGTTCCTGTGCCTGCTTCCACATTCAGTCTGTAGCATCGTCACATGCCAAGCATCCCCTGGAACATTTCATTCTCCTCCACTGAACACCGGTGAGTCAATGACAGTAACATAAACAAATAACGTCTTATATTATTATGAAAATAGTTTTGACCTTGAGGACCCTCTGAAAGAAATCTCAGAATCTCCCAGGGCTCCCCAGAACATGCATTGAGAACCACTGCCTTAAGGCATAATAGCTCGAAAGCCCAGAATGCATTCAAAGTTTGACTGTCTTCCTTCTGTTTTTTCAGCCAATTGTTTAAGAAAACCCACATCTTTCTTGCCTGTAGCATTTTATGGCCCCTGAGAACCCCCAGCTATCCCTCTGGTATGCTGTCTTTGCATGCCATCTGTGAAAAACAAGATTCAGATACTGGCTCCAGCCTGACAGGAATGGTTAGAAATATCAAAACACATAGTTTCTGTGTTCCCAGCAACCTTTCCCCCACCTCTTCTAGTAACTGGTACAGAAAGAAGCAAGAGACCCTCTGGCCTGTGATTGGTAGAAGGGATAGGCGTTGGACTCAGCCAGGCCAATTAGAACCCTTCCCTGAATTTTTTCACCCTGTCTTGCAATTTATCTTTCCCCCAAGGTATTAGCATGTTATACTGGATCACCAGCTTTATGTTGGTGCTTTACAGTCATCTGTCCTGCCCTCCCACCTCAACCCCACACTATGATGTCACATGCTGGGAATTCTATCAGATGACTTCTAACAGAGCTTTTAACATTGAGATTCTGCCCCAGGTTTGTTTGCTGAACAAATGTCTCATTGCCCCTGAAAAATCTCATCTTGGCTGCCCATCAAAGTCCACAGCCTGGAACACTGACAGGCATCTCTCTGCTTCCTCCCATCCTCCCATGCACTTACTCAAATTCCTTTTCCAGAGACTCAAGCCTTCTCTGCTTTCACAGCAGTGGCAAAGCAGCTCAGGATGTATATATGCAGCTTCCCATCTTGCAGCTAAGTGCCATGGTATAACATGCCTTTTGTCTTTGTGTGAGCCATTCCTTCTGCCTGGAAGTCAGCTCAACACACTTTAGCAAACATTTATTGAGCACTTACTATGTGCCGGACCCTGTACTGAAAATACAGAAACATAAAAGACAGTCCTGATCCTCAAAGAGCTCGCATATAGGAGGGAAGCTGAGACATAACCAATAACTACAATAAGAGCTAGTTGATAAGATTTATGTGTCACCTAGGACTCTTACAGTACAAATGATAGAAAAGGCACCCAAAACTGGCTTAGGCAAAAAGAAGGATTATTGGTTTTCCCAATGGACAAATCTAACAGATGTTAGCTTTGTGTTTTTTTTTTTTTTTTTTTTTTCACTTACCTCTTCCACCCCAGATCCATTCTCTGCCCTTCTCTGCTGTGTTCTGTGTCTGGAAGGCTGACCTTAATCTCTGGCTTTGATTGTTGTGTCCAGTCGATGCAGGTGCCAGCAGAAGATGAGAAGGCTCCAGGAGGGTACGGTCAGAGCATTTGCCTCCCCCAGCCCATTCCCACTTCCTGCCTGCATCATCACAGTCTGCCAACAGCTGCATTCCTCTACCACCACCACCACCCCTCTTCAATGGCTCAGCTCCTGTCAGGCTCTGGTGCCACTGCTCCCTTCCATCACCCCTTCAGGACTATGGGTACTAATAGCTTCCCATTGTTGCTAGTCCCTGAGTGATTCACTGTGCTTTCTCATTCCCCTAATCCTCCTTCCACACCTCTGCAAATACTCCTGGCATTAGCCTTTCTTCAATTATGTCCTTTTGTGTATTCCATCTGTTTCCTGCTGAGAATCTGACATAAGTTTGATGCAGAGGCCCAAATGATGACATCGAGAACTGGTTTCTTCTTTAGGTTCTGCTATACCCGTCGGTTCAATTCTCAGGCAAGTTCTCCCCTCCTGGCAACAGGGTGGCTATTGCTGAATAGAGCCTCCTATCCTCGAGCTGTCAAGATCCCAGGCAGTGGAAAGAGGGTATCTCTCTTTCCTGTAGCATCCACTAAATTCTAGTCACCTGCCCACCCCTCAACCAATCACTGTGGCTAGAGGAATTCAGTGGTCCGACATGCCAGGCGTGGCCATGGGATCCACCCCCAAAGCCAGCAATGGAGCCATCTTCATCTAACACCTGTGGCCTTAAGCATGAGGAAGGAGTAGACCACAGGAAATTCTAGGTGCTGTCACCAAAAGAAGGAGGAATGAGCCTGGGTGGCCCCAAAACAAGGAATTTCACTTCAGTGCGTCACAAAAGAAAGAACCAGGTGGAGATAGAGAGATGAGAGGAGCCACCAGTAATAGAGATTGTCCCTCTGTTGATTATGCCAGAATGTTCATGTCCCCCTTTTACTTCAAAGGTTATTCTCAGCCTAACATGCTCACTATTACTCCCCAAGAGGGTGAGACACCTTTGCATATTCCTCCATGATTCTCTGGACCATAGACTTCTCCCAGAATACTCACAGAAATATGTCTGCTGCCACTTCATTTCAAATTCATAAACATAAACTAATCCAAAAGCTGAAGTTGAGGCATATGCCAAACCTCATCAGACTTGGTGACTTCTTTCAAAATTTTCATAATATGCATGGATATGTGTGAACTTCCAAGCAATAAGTTGTAACAGATATGCCCTTTTATTCCATTTAATGCAGCAAATAGATTGCATGCTGAAGTGGGAGCATTTTGTAAATTGAAAAGCACCATACAAATAGCAGACATAATTAATGCCATGTTTAAGCAATATGCTGGGCCCTGTCCCACCTGCTCAGCCCTGTAAGACTGCAATCCCAGCCTCCATGCCCGGCAGCCAGTACTACCAATGGTAGGTGCTTCACATCCACTATCCAACTTCCAAACAGCCTGTTCCACTACCCTACATCCCAGCCTGCTGCAAATCACAAAGCCTTGTGACCTCATTACTCTGGGTGTCCTCCCTCTTCAGACTTGAGCCTTCCCAGGTAGGACCTTGTCTCCACTCCTGCCCAGTTAAGTCTCACCCTGGCTGCACTGTCTCAGACCACACGATAGAGGGCCTCCCTCTGATCCAGGATGGCCAAATACTCCCTTTCAAGATGCAGTTGGTTCTGGTGTCCTCCTGACCCTTCAGAAAGAGAGTGCACAACTCTGAAGAATCCTGAGCCACCGTCCCTGAGAACAACACGTCGATTATCTTCCAGGGTGCTCCCGATATCAAATGCGGGGAGAGAGTGAGATACGGCAAGCCCCTAGAAAGAACTTTTGATGGTGAGACACTGGCACACGTATCCATCAGTGCCTTACAGTCTAAAACAATGGCTGATAATCTTGTGATCAATTAAATCTGATTCCTCTCTCGCCAATTTGTTGCCCTTCCGCACTTTCTCCTCCCTCAATTTGGATATCGATATCTGTGGCCATACAACTGAGATGTGAAAAGCAAAAATTGTAGGATGACATGACCTATTTTCAAATGTAGGCACTGTCCCTTATCAGCCGTGTAACCTCAGGCAATTCACTTAACCTGCCTGAACCTCACTGGTAAAATAAGGATAACCATTCTGCTCTACCCACCTCATCAATGCCTGCAGATTAAGTGAGACTGTGAGTAGAACACAGTAGGTGCTCAAAAAAGAGATGTGTGAACTATTACTATTTTATCATTATCATTACTGTATTGGTCTGTTCTCACGCTGCTAATAAAGACATACCAAGACTGGGTAATTTATAAAGGAAAGAGTTTTAATTGACTCACAGTTCCACATGGTTGGGAGGCCTCACAATCATGGTGGAAGGCAAATGAGGAGCAAAGTCACATCTTACATCGTGGCAGGCAAGAGCATGGCCAGGGGAACTCCTCTTTATAAAATCATTGGATCTCATGAGACTTATTCACTCTCATGAGAACAGTACAGGAAAGACCCTCCCCTATGATTCAATTACTTCCAACCGGGCCCCTCCCACAACACATGGGAATTATGGGAGCTATAATTCAGGATGAGATTTGGGAGGGGACACAGCCAAGCCATATCAATGACTATTAATAAAACTTGAGAGGACCTAAGTCCCATTTTTCCCCTTCCAATAATCATACAGCACCCCCCAAATCACCCCTCAAATATAGTCACCTACTTCAACCAAGCTCACGTTCCTCCCTGACCACCAGGGCACTGTTTGCCTCATATATTTCTCTTTAAAAGTATCATTACTTGGAACTCAACTCTCCATAGAAACCCAGAGAATAAATAGAAGCAGCAGGTTTTCAGTAGTTTCCACTCTGACTGCTTCAATTAAATAAACTCCACACAACTCTTCCATTAGCATGTGGGTGGAGAAGCCGGCAACGTCTCAGCGACCCTCTCTCCGGGGTTCACTTAGACCATCCAATTATTTTCAGCCAATAACATCTCCTTGGCTGGTCTTGTTATGAGTAACCTGTGCCAATGTCTGCATGAAGAGATGTGGTTGGGACAAGTCTGCTATAACCTTCACATCTCTTACAAGTGCTGAAATTATAAATGTGTTTCGAATCATGAAATTCTTTATCAAGTACTTTTTTTTTCTTCCAGTGTTTCTCCAGCATCTTCTATTAGCAGACTCTTGAACTTATAAAAAGATGAACGATAAATAAATGGAAATAAGAATCCTCAGCTTGGTTGAGAACGTACGAAATATAATCTATATAAGGAAAGTCCTGTGCCTGGTGGGGCACTCCACGAGTCGGTGTGCACGAGGCAGAGTCCCTACATCTTTCGCCATGAAGGCTTTCTTCAGGGCCACAGGTAGCCTGCTCTCTTGTTCCCACCAGATACAGCCAGGTAGCCTCTCAAAGATGTGGCTTGGCTGGCTGCCAGAGGAAGAGATTTCACCGCAGTGAGATGAAGTTGCTGAGGAACAAGAAGAGAAACCCTGGCTTTGGTGTCAGTGAGAGATGTGGGGAGTGAAGGATGAGAGTGCCCAGAGTCCACACCTGCTGCAAGGGGAGCAGTTCTGCATTGGATTTAGAAAGCTTGAGGGTGATATAGAAAAGTGCCACCTCTCTACCAAGGAAAACAATGAAGTAGTCTGAAAGAATGATTCCAGTTTGCAAAAACTAACATGTAAGACTCTCCAAAGCAGATTGTTGAAAGAATAAAAGCCAGTTGCAATTTATCTACAGTATTCCACGCATGGAAAAGAACGCATAAGCACATGCAAAACAAAACTATGTATTTCTATTGATATATATATAGAGAGAGAGAGAGAGAGAAAGAGAGAGAGAGTGAGAGAGTACATGTGTAGAAAAACATCTGGCATGTTAAACACCTAACTATTAATAGCAGAGTCCTGAGAGAAGACTGGGTTTGGGGTCGGGGGGAGAAAACTCAGATCCCATTTCTAATTTTTGTATTAAGCTCATTCTGATTTTCCCCATTCTGCATGTGGGCAATTTGAGATCTTAAAAATTTGCCCAGAGACCCAGAGAAGTCTCTGGCCTTTTGCATGAACATTGAACATCTTTGTTTTTATACCTGAAGATAATGGTCTTTGCTCCCTTGGTGCACCTGTGCATATAGTAGGTATCATGTGCACACGCTTCCTCTAGCTAGTGACTCTCAATGCTGCCATCTCAGTGCTTTCTCGGGTACTCTTGCTTCTGTGGCCACATCAGCATCTCTGCATCCTGACTATCCCTACTGTGGTCAGATCGCACTAAACTCTCTCCAGAATTATTTCAAGAGACTCCTAAGTGGTCTCCCTGCCTTTCTCTAATCTGCCCTACACTTAACTCCAGGGAGAGTTATCTAAACCACAGATTCAGCAACATCACCACTTAAAACTCTTCAATGACTCTTGTCTATTTCCACAACAGTTCTCAACTTCAGGGTGCACCAGAATCATCTGGGAGCTTCTTTAAATGCAGATTTCTGGGTCCCTCCTTCAAAGGCTCTGATTCTGCAAACCCTGATTTTTTTTTAACAAGCATTTCAGATGATGCTAATGCAAAGACTATGGGGATCAAACTTTGCAAAAAAACTAATCTTAGGCTAAAGAAGCCCTAGTTCCTTAGCATGGCCTTCAGATTCTTTATAACCTGGTGCTTACTTACTTCTCCAGGCTTACCTTGCACCCCTCCACACCTCATACGTTTCCTTCCAGCAACACAGAACAGCTTCTTGACCCCCACTTGCTGTTTTGCCCCCAATGCTGTTGTCCTCAGCTGTCCCAAAAGGCTCTCTTTGCTCATCCACCACCACTCTTCATCTGGCGGATGCCTACACAACCTTTAAAACTCAGCTCAGGTTTCCTGCCCCAGGAAACCTTCCCCAACACTCCCAGGTTATGTTACATGCCCCCACCTCATCTGTCTAATAGGTAAGGTACATATCAGGCAAAGCTCTTACTCTGTTCCCTGGATTTCGTAGAATTCCTGAATTCTGAGATCCTTGTAGCAAGTCTGTGTCTTACTTGTCACTTGACTTCCACAAGAGCTAGCACAGAGCTTGGCACACCGTGGGCAGTTATCGGGGCATGCTGTGGGCAGTTACCGTGGTACACTGTTGGCAATGTGCTGATGGTTGGATGAGGCCACAGCAGGGAAAGACTTTTCAGATGACATTTCCTTGAATCCACAAGAGCAAGTTAGCCAAGAGATGATAAACTTGCCCCCAACCCCTCCTCAATCAATGTTTCTACTCAACCTAAACTTTAGTATTTTTCCAGCCTCACACACACACACACAAAACGCATCTAGCAGAAGTTTGGCTCCAAAAAATTCAATAACCACTGCTACTGAGAAACAGGATTTTGCTCAATCCCCTTAGTAAACCAGATAGCCTTATGCTGGGTGAGGTTCTTACTCATCTCACAGTTTGCCACCATTCTAACTTCTGACCCTACCCTCACTACCAAATGATTTTTATTTTCTGGAAAATACTCACAAGGGCCTTACCTCTAGAGAGTAATGGCTATGCTTAGGGGCAAAAGTAAAGAAAGAACTTTCCCTCTCTCCTTGCCCACAACATGGGTTTGGAGGTCCCTCATGAGTGACTCCATGAATGTTCACTCATTCCTGAAGGATTTGTACTAATCAATCATAACCCTGTTTGATCCAGGTTACCAGTTTCTGACTTGCTGCTGTACACTGGATATCACTAAAAGGAGATAGGGAATGCATTCCCAAACTTACTTGACAGACTGTCTCAAAGGACTAGTGTCCCCTGAAATACATTTTGGTAAATGCTGCTTAAGAAACGACTCAGTCTTGAGATTTGCTCAACAAATGCGCCAGATATTCCAACACATTGTCTTAGGATGCGATGCTTCATTCCATTTCCAGGGCAAACTATGGAGTTGGGGTAGAGGAAAGAATGAACCTCATTTAATCGGGATGACTTCATTTCCCTGAGACTTCTGAGGGAACCCAGTCCGTCAGAAAAGGTGAACAGTAGGAGGTACTGTAGAGATTATATCCAATGCTCTTGTTTCCCAGCAAAGAAATGTAAATGCCAGATAGCTGGAAAAAAAAAAAAAAAAAAAAAGGTACCTAACTTCACAGCCACACAGTCATAGAGCTAGGATCCAGAACAAAGTTCTAACTCAAATTCAGAAGTCTTTCCACTACACCATGCTGCCTTCAAATCATTTCTTATATCTGTAAGATATATAATACTTTCACCTCCACTGCAGAAAAACAATATGTAGTAATGCCATTGGGTGGTTAATGCATCCTAAGTAGGTAATGTACTTCTATAAGATCTCCCTAGATCTGTCCTCTCTGTTTCAAAGACCCTTTCACAGCCAGGCACAATGGCTCACGCCTGTAATCCCAGCACTTTGGGAGGCCAAGGTGGGCAGATCACTTGAGGTTAGAAGTTCAAGACAAGCCTGGCCAACATGGTGAAACCCCCTCTCTACTAAAATACAAAATTAGCTGAGTGTGGTGGTGTGCACCTGTAATCCCAGCTACTCGAGAGGCTGAGGCACAAGAATCTCTTGAGCCCAGGAGGCAGAGGTTGCAGTGAGCTGAGATCATGCCACTGCACTCCAGCCTGGGTGACAGAGTGAGACTCTTATCTCAGAAAAAAAAAAAAAAAAAGCAAAGACCCTTTTACAACCATCCCTTTTTTCCATCTCAATCTCACTACTATCAAGTGATTTTTAAATTCTAGAAATTATACACTAAGCACTGGAAGGCAGTGCTTACCATTTGGGGCAGTCAAATAAAGCCTTCCCCTCACTCTTTATATATCACATGACTTTGGAAGTACTTGATATTCAAATATTGCTAATTCTAATAATGTCTCCCTCAAAGCTCTTTCTGACCCATGGAACTATTCTGTCTTGATTGTCCCATCCACAACCAAATTTCCTAAAAAATGATGTACTATCTGTCACATATTCACATACCATTCACTCTTTTTCATCCAATCTGGCAAAGTATCAATAGTTGATGAGTTTAATTCACTCACATTTATTGTTGTTGATATATGTGGACTGGGTTTCTGCCATCTTACTTTGTGCTTTCTATTTCTTTTAATTTACTTTTTCTTTGCTTCCTCCTTTTCTTGTACTACACTGTCAGGAGCTGAGAGAGATTGTGTTTTGTTATTAGAAAAGAGGGAATGAATACTGAGTAGGAAAAGTGAGAATTTTACCACATGCTGTTCAAATAATTTAAAACTAACTTTTTCAGGAGCACTAATTACTCATGAACATGACATTAATTGCAAATCTTTCTTGTCTATTCATTATAGTAAAGCTATCAGACCTCTAATTTTCTAACATTTCACAATATGTTTTATTTCTCCTCTATTCGTTTAAAATTTAGGCCAGGTGCAGTGGTTCACATCTATAACCCCAGAACTTTGGGAGGCCAAGACAGGCTCTTGAGGTCAAGAGTTCGAGACCAGCAGGATCAAATGATGAAACCCTGTCTCTACTAAAAATACAAAAAATTTGCCAGGCGTGGTGGCGCACACCTGTAATCCTAGCTACTTGGGAGGCTGAGGTGGGAGGATCACTTGAGCCAAGAGTTAGAGGTTGCAGTGAGCCGAGATTGCACCACTGCACTCCAGCCTGGGGGACAGATGAGACTCTATCTCAAAAAAAAAAAAAAAAAAAAAAAAGTATTATTTTAGTGGCTACCCTTAAAATTTTACTAGAAATACTTAGCATAACAAAGTCTAAATTATTCAGTATCTTAAATCCATCCACGCTTCAATAAGACAAGGGCCTTAGACTACTTCATTTTCAGTCACTGCCTCCCAATATATGTGTTCTTATCATCTAGCATTTTAGCTCTGTCCTTTTTGTTTTCTCACAAATTTTACCTTATCATCATCATCTTCATCACCATTCATCATTATAAACAGACAATGCTTATTTACATTTACTGACATGTTTTCTGATTTCTTCACTCACCATTCCTTCTTACATCTCAGGTATTTTTCCTGGATCATTTTCCTTCTGAAGTCCAAGGCTTCAGAAGTTTCCTTAGTGAACGTCTGCTGGTGATAAATTCTGGGCTTTTGTTAATCTGAAATTTTGTTTTCTAGTCTCATTATTACTGTATAGATAATTCTAAATTGTTGGTAATTTTCCTTTGGCACTTTGAAGATATTATTCCATTGTCTTCTATCTTTTGTTGTTGTTAGAAAGTCCACCATCAGTCTAATAGCTGCTTCTTTGTTCATGATCTGTCCTTTTTCTCTAGTTGCTTTCAAGATTTATCTTCATTTAGGGGCTCTGCAATTTCACTATACTAGGTCTAGAATAGATTTATTTTTATTTATCCTGAATGAGATTTGTTTTGCTTCCTGATTAAGAATAACTTTTATCAGTTACAGAAATTATTTCTTCAAATATTTCCTCTCCCCCATTTTCTCTGTTATCTCCTTCTGTGATCCTGATAAGACATATGTGACACATTCTCATGGGATTCTCAATGTCTCTTGTCTCTCTTTACTATTTCTCAATTATTTATCTCTTCATGCTTCATTATTTATAATTTTTTAGACCTATATTCCAGTTCACTAATTCTCTCTTCATCTTCCTCTTGTCTATTGTTTAACACATTCACTGAGGTTTTAATTTCAACAATTACATTTTTATTTCTAAAATGTCTATTCTCTACCTTTTAAAATCTGCCTGACATTTTTATGACTTCTTGTTTCTTGCTCACAGTTCATTTCATCTTTTGTATCTTTAGACATTTCATATTTAGTTGCCTTATATTTTATATCCAATATTTACAATATTTGAAGTCCTTGGAGATCTAAATCTCTTATTTCTAGTCTACTAATTCCCATTTATAGTGGTTTGTTTCCTGTATGTTTGGTAATATTTTTACTGTAGGCTTATATTTTATAGAATATAAATTCTGAGGAATTCTGAATTAGGAATTCTGAGGGCCTAAACTGCCTATTCCTCTAGGCAGGACATGTTTACTCCTGTCCGATTCAAGGGACCCTACTGACTGGGTCTTGACCCTTTCAGCTCCTCTCCTTTGCCAAGGTTTCAAGATCTAATCTCCCATTTGCAGAGCTGATATTATATCTGCCTGTCAAGAAGTCCCCCTGTTTGAGTTTGCTTATTGCTCACAGTTCCCTCCTTCCTGATCTGTGTTTAATTCTCTGATTTATGAAAATTTTTTATTTGGCTTTGTTCTTCCTCTTGGTGATTTCTCTTCTTTTCAAAAGTAAGATATTAATTAATTATTAAAAATTAAGGCCAGGCATGGTGGCTCACTCCTCTAATCCCAGCACTTTGGGAGGCTGAAGTGGGTAGATCACTTGAGCTCAGGAGTTTGAGACAAGCCTGGGCAACATGGCAAACCCAGTCTGTACCAAAAGCACAAAAAATTAGCCAGGCATGATGGCATGCATCTGTGGTCCCAGCTACTCAGGAAGCTAAGGTGGGAGGATTGCTTGAGCCTAGGAGGCTGAGGTTGCAATGAGGCGTGATCCTGCCACTCTGTCATCCAGCCTGGGTGACAGAGTAAGACCCTGTCTCAAAAAAAATTATTAAAAATTATAGTTGATTGTATTTAGCATGAAGGCTTTTCATAGCATTTTGATGCTTCAGCCCAATGTAGTCTGGGTCTGACCACCTCACTCCATTATAACTCTTCTCACAAGTCATTGGCAACCACATATCATGTCCAGTGGCTTCCTCATTCCAGCATTCATTCAAATTGACATCTTTGTAGCATTTGTTAATATTAGCCACTAATGCCTTGTTAAAATTCTGTGCTCCCTTGGTTTTTGCCACAGCTCTCTCTACCTCCTCCACCTCTGGTTATTCTATTTCTCTGATTATTTCTCCTCTATCTTTTCACTGACTCCAATTCCTCTATCAAAGCCTTAAATAAATGCATTCCCCCAGAGTCCACTTCTTTACTTTTGGTCATGTTCTCTTCCTGGCCTCTCAAAATCACTTCTTGGTATCAATTAATGCCCATTCAAACTTATCCATCCAAATATTCATGATGCCTAAACCCATATCAGCAGCCCAGGCTCTCACACAAATGCCATTCACAGACCTGCCTGAGTCCCACTAGCATCCCAAGCTGACTACATCTAAAATGAAACTTATTCCACCTACCCACAATTGTTAAAAACTTGCTCTTTGTCGTTTGTCCTCTATCTGTGGTGATAGCATGTCCATTCCTAACGTCGTTCAAGCTAGAAGTCACACTACCCTTGACTTCGACTTTCCCTCCCCCCATGAGGTATCTTTGTCAATTCTTCCTATCTATCACAACTGCTATTCCCTTGATTCAGATCTTCATTTTATCTTGTCTGGATTCTATCAATAGCTCCCTAACTCATCTTCCCCACCCTCCTCACTCCATCTTCATGGTGATATTACCACAATCTGATCACATTATCTTCCTTCCTTGACTAAAAAATTACATTTATGATGACTATAAATACTACTTAAAGTTTCCAAAATTCTATGATATAAAAAGTAAAAGGCATAGAAGATATATAGATACACTAAAAATATGCAAAAGAATAGATATGTGTAAAAGATAGACATAAAATACACCAACTAGTAGTTGGATTGAGGTGATAAAATTCACCATAGATTTTCTCTTTTGTCTATTTTCAGAATGAGGTTATACTACCTTTTCAACTGAAAAAATAAACTTATTTTTTTAAATTAAAACTCTGATGCGTTCCCATCACCTACAGCAGAATTTTCTAAAGTGCTTTGAGCTGTTAACCTGTCTTAGGTGAAGAAAAACAAAAACGAAGCTTGATGATCAAATAACTTTGGGAAATACTTGATAGACAAAGTTAAACAGGTCTCTTTGCTGCATGATTTCGTGGGGTTTTTGAATTATTAATGTTCATTATGAATCTTCAAATGGGGACAAGAGTATTCAGTGATACCCAAAGTGATTTCATCTTTAAACCCTATTTCTGCAGAATATATCAAAGGACAGAACACTTTTTTGGAATCTCTTTCCTGTAGGAAAAAAGAATGTAACCTACGAAGCTTTTCATAGCCTGGCTCTGCCCACTTCAGACTCCTCCCCCACATCCTCTCTTCCCAGTCTGCATTAGGTTTCTATTGCTGCTGCAAAAATGACCACAATCGTGGTCTTATACTTCTGGAGGTTGGAAGTCCAACACAAGTCTCACTGAACTAAAATCCAAGGCAGGATTGTGCTCCTTTCTGAAGGCTCTGTGGGAGAATCCCTTGCCTTGCCTCTAGTGTTTCTGGAGGTCACCCACACTCCTTGGCTTATGGCTCCTTTCTCCATCTTCAAAGCCAGTTAAATTCAGAGTGAGTTGAGCCTTTCTCACCTTGCATTACTCTGACTCCTTCCTCTGCATCCTTCTTCTATTTTCAAGGACATTTGTGACTACATTGAGGCCCGCTGGATAATCCAGGATAATCTCCCTATTTTAAGATCAGCTTATTGGCAACCTTAATCCCATCTACAACGTTAATTCCTCTTTGCATGTAAGGTAACATCTTCACAGGTACCAGGGATTAGGATGTGGACATTTGGAGGGCGGGAAGCATATTCTGCCTACCACACCACCTTTTACATTTCCTTACCTTTCTTCCATAGTACCCTCTACACTTTTCACCAAAGCCACCTATTATTCTCAGAGATAAAATTTTTCATACCTCTACTTTCCTCTACCTCTGATACCCATTCCCAGCCTCACCATTGTCTTATCTATCCAGAGCATTCCTACTTATCCATTGAAGTCTTGTTCAAATCTCACTTCCTCTATGAATACCTCCCTGAATCCTCCAAGTACAATGGGACACTCTGGGCTCCTATATTATTTTGTTCATGTCACCCAGATAACACTCATCATACTGTATTGCATTCATAATAATATAACAGATTATACTAATTAAGCACTTACTAATGTGTCCATCACTGTGCTATGTGCTTCACCCACATTATCTCATTTTCTCTTCACAGCAACCTTATCAGGTAGGCATTATTGACCCTTCGTCTCCTCCTCCAGCCCTAGATGATGAGCATTTACAATGCGTGAACCCTCCATGCCTCCTTCAATTCCACACCATCAACACCTCATTCAAGCTCAGTTCATTTGGATCTGTTTAACTGCACTGCTAGTTCCCTGAGCCAAAAATGGCCACCCTACTAAATGCTGGAATCAAAGCTTTCCTGTAGGTCACACTAAAGGCCTATGACATCTGATCTATCTCAAGTCTTGGGATCAGGAGCAAATATGTCTGAACTTGGTACATGACAGATCACAATGCAGCCCAGCTGTTCGAAGAGCATCACACAAAGCCCTCGGTGAGCAAGAAAGAACAGCTTGTAAGGCAAGTGCTGCATCAGAAGCAGATTTCTACTGTAGCACCTGCAGACACCACTGTGGTGTCCAGTTGGTCATGCACCCCTTCTAAAAGAATGAGCCATCCAGGCCTGACACAGTGGCTTACACCTGTAATCCCAGCACTTTAGGAGGTCAAGGCAGGGGAATCACTTGAGCTCAGGAGCTTGAGACCATCCTGGGCAACATAACAAAACCCCGTCTCTACAAAAAATACAAAAATTAGCCAGGCATGATGGTTCATGGCTGGGGGTCCCAGCTACCCGGGGGGCTGAGATGGGAGGACTGCTGGGACCCAAAAGGCAGAGGTTGCAGTGAGTTGAGATCATGCCACTGCAATTCAGCCTGGGTAATAGAGCAAGACCCTGCCTCAAAAAAAAAAAAAAAAAAAAAAAAAAAAAAAAAAAAAAAAACTGAGCCATCCATCACTGGCTGATGATTCAGCCCTTAAATCAACCATGGAATAAATATTTGTTGAGTATAGCCCGTTACATATTAGTATGAAATAAACTCACTGATTAATAAGCACATCAACATATTGAATGGCAACATTTCTTCATATAATAATAGTTCCTGAAGACATGTCACACTGGGGGCATAGACAATGAATAAAACCAGGCTCCTGCCTGTGAGGATGTCATGGTTTCATAGGAATAACAGACCAGAAAACAAATTTGTACAATTGGGCTGTGATGTAATAATAAAACCCCTGGACAGTTGCTTTATTGCATAAGCCTCAGGTTCCTCATCTTTGCATTGGGGATAATTATAGTATCTACCTCTATAGGGTTTGTGTGAGGATCATAAGAGTTATGCATTTAGGGAGCTCAGATGGACAGGAAGACAAAGGGGGTGTTTTCTTTTGTTTTGTTTTGGTTTGTTTGTTTGTTTGAGACGGAGTCTTGCTCTGTTGCCCAGGCTGGAGTGCAGTGGTGCAACCTCTGCCTCCCGGGTTCAAGCAATTCTCCTGCCTCAGCCTCCCAAGTAGCTGGGATTACAGGCGCCCGCCACCACGCCTGGCTAATTTTTTGTATTTTTGGTAGAGATGGGGTTTCACCGTATTAGCCAGGATGGTCTTGATCTCCTGACCTCGTGATCCACCCACCTCTGCTTCCCAAAGTGCTGGGATTACAGGCGTGAGCCGCCGCACCTCTCCACAGGGGGAGTTTTCTATACAAATAGTCTCATCCCAGGGGTGCCCGGAAGGGAAAGGATGGTCCTTGCTGCTCTACCCTAGGGTTTCTCTTTGATGCCAAGTTACGCCGCACATGATGTTAGCCTAAAGAACTTGGGCTGAGCTGTTTACAGCCAGTAATTTTACAATCCTTAACAAAGAAAGTGTAATCAATGGTTACACTTGTGCAGGGTATTTGTGGGGGCTTTGGAGGATGGAGGAGCTTACTGCTTGTATTTATTGTGACTCTAAATCTTTAATAATAAAACAAATGTAAAAAAAAGTTTGCCATCAGACTAGAAGTTCCAATAAACGAAGTGGCAGAAATCAGTGGCTATACATTTTATCATGAGGAAGGTTTAGACTCTGAAGGGTAATAAATAAATGGACAATGAAAAAAATTAAAATAAAGAGTTCAGAACAGGGTCTGGCACCTAGAAAACCCTAATCAATGATGACAATGCACAAAGATCTGTGGAAGCAAAGAAGGGGATAGGTGCTCATGCAGAGCTAGGAGACACTTCCTGGTGATGTTTAGGCTGGGCCTGGAAAGATAAGGAAATGTTTACCCACCCAGAGAAACAGGGGAAGAAGAATTTAGGCTTAAATTTTTAGTTTTGTTTAAGGAAGAAGAGTTTAGAGAAAATAGCAAGGACAAACGCATTAAGATTTGAGCTAGGCCAGGTGCGGTGGCTCACCCCTGTAATCCCAGCACTTTGGGAGGCTGAGGCAGGCGGATCACCTGAGGTCGGGAGTTCGAGACCAGCCTGATCAACATGGTGAAATCCCATCTCTACTAAAAATACAAAATTAGCCGGGTGTGGTGGTGCATGCCTGTGGTACCAGCTACTCAGGAGGCTGAGGCATGAGAATCGCTTGAGCCCCAGAGGTGGAGTTTGCAATGAGCTGAGATCATGCCACTGGACTTCAGTTTGGGCTACAGAGTGAGACTCTGTCTCAAAAAAGAAAAAAAAAAAGATTTGAGCTACAGAAATAATGTTATTTGTCCATCAAACCCATTTCTTTGTCCTCTTGGCACTATCAAGGTCACACAATTGAGTTCTAGCCAATAAAATCAGAACAGAGTGATATAAGATCTGGCTCCTAAAACTAAAAACCCAACCATACCCTTTTTTTTTTTTTTTTTTTTTTTTGAGACAGTCTCCCTCTACCATCCAGGATGGAGTGCAGTGGTGTAAGCTCAGCTCACTGCAACCTCTGCCTCCCAGGTTCAAGCGATTCTTGTGCTTCAGCTACCTGAGTACCCAGGATTTCAGGTGTGTGCCAGCATGCCCAGCTAATTTTTATAGTTTTAGTAAAGACAGAGTTTTGCCATGTTGCCCAGGCTGATCTCAAACTCCTGACCTCAAATGATCTGCCCACCTCAGCCTCCCAAACTGCTGGCATTACAGGCATGAGTCACTGTGCCTGGCCTCACCCATACACTTTATCCTCTCATCTCCTGGCTGGATGACTCCAGGGTGAACTTAAAATCACTTGTAGAGATGGAAGGAGCCTGGATCCCTGAGTTATTGCTTGGAGGAGAGCTGCCCAGGAAAGCTGCCAAACCAGGAACGTCACATTAGACTGAGGAAAAGCAGTATATAAAGTTTTATTGTGTTAAGGCACTGATATTTCACAGTGTATTTGTTACCTCAGCAGAGCCTAGCATTACTTACCTTAATACAGTATAAAACCTCATCTTGAGCTTAAACAATAACTAGGAGTTGTTCACTAAAATTTAGATTTGTGTGAGAAAAGGCTGGAAAGGTATTCAGGAATCAATTTGCAAAGGAGCATAAATGCCTCACTAAGGACTTTGGGCCTTGTCCTATAATCAGTGTGAAGTTATTAAAGGTTTTGACTAGGGCAACAGCAAAATCAAAGGTGTGCTTTTGAAAGATCACCCTGCAAGGAGGAAGGAGAACCTGGGTGGAAGTGGGGCTGAAAGTGGAAATTCAGTCATTAAAGACCATTAGTTAGTGAGGCCTTGAAGGCAAAGAGTGTATCATGCCCAGCATTGCCCCAGGGCTTAGCCCAGTGCAGGTCCTCAGTGCAGCTGGGTGGATGGAGAGATGGGTGGGTGGACAGGCAGATGTTATTACAGAAATCCTAGTGAGAGATGATGAGGCATGAACTAGAATGGTGGCAGTGGGGATAGAGAGTAAGGGACAGACGGGAGATGTATTTAAGGAGTCTGAGTGAACAAGGCTTGGGGACCCATTGGCTGTAGAGATGATGAATTTCCAAGAAACATCAAGTTCTGGGTCTTGAAGTCAGAGCCTAGAGGCAGGGAAGATAAACAGTAGAGGAGATCCCTGTCATGAGCCAGGCTTTCAGAAGGACCATCTCGAGACCTGGTCTTTTTCCAGACTTTCAACACATAGTTTCCTACAATCTCTGCAAAAGGTTTTGCATCCCCCACAGAGACAGAGTAATTAAAAGAAGAAGATGTATCCATTTCCTAATATTTCCTGGCTGCTATTGCCAGGGCTCTGGAAGGTCTGTATTCTCCCTTCATTCCCCCTCACTCCTTTCTGTGGAAAGTAGTGTTTTCTCACAAATTCTCTGCCTTAATCTCTCGGGGGTTCCTCACTTTTCTGATTCTGTGATTCCTCATTTTGAAATTCCTCCCACCTTAGAAGTCAATGATGTTCTATGACAGGAATCAATAAACTTTTTCTGTAAAGATCCAGAGATAAGATATTTTAGGCTTTGTGGGCCGTGCAGACTGCCACAACTCCTCAACTCTGTTGTTAAGCCATAGATAATATGTAAAGGAATGAGCATGGCTGTTTCCCAATAAAACTTTACTTCCAAAAACAGGCAGTGGGCCAGATTCAGCCTGTGGGCCACCGTTGGCCAACCCTGCCATAGACAGACCCAAAGCCATATTGGAGTGAAAACCACAGCCAGAAAGGAGAAGACCCGATCCCTGGTCTTCTTTTACTGTGTCACCATGAGCAAAGACCAGAGAATCTCCCTGGACCCGAGTTCAGGAATAATAGGGATATTGTTATCAGTTATTCCTGCCATCCCTATATTGCAAACAAAACAACTGACTACTGTTACATGCCAACCATGTGCCAGGGACTTTCTACTCCATATTTCATCTAATCCCCAGAGGAACCCCATGATGTATTATCACATCCACTTCTTAGATGAGAAAGGCAGGTTTCAGAGAGGTAAAGTAAACAAGGTCTGTATTAGTCTGTTCCCACGCTGCTAATAAAGACATACCCAAGACTGGGTAATTTATAAAGGAAAAAGGTTTAACCCTCCACATGGCTGGGGAGGTGTCACAATCACGACGGAAGACAAAGGAAGAGCAGAGGCATGTCTTAGATAGCGGCAGGCAAGAGCGTGTCCAGAGGATCCCCTCTTATTAAAACCATCAGATCTCATGAGACCTGTTCGCTATCACCAGAACAGCAGGAGAGAAACCTGCCCCCATGATTCAATTACCACCCACCAGGTCCCTCCCACAACACATGGGGATTGTTACAATTCAAGGTGAGATTTGGGTGGGTGGGAACACAGAGCCAAACCATATCAATGTCACATTGCTAACAAAAAAAAAAGGTAGAGCTAGGATTTGACGTGGATCCACCTGGTTTCAAGTTCAACCCCCTTCCAGCATATCACACTGTTCCCCAAGGAGAGCTACTGCCAGGGAAAAGCTAGCTGACCAGCTCTGGCCAGAGAGGCCCTCAACCTCACCACCACTTCCCCGGGTCTGGTCCTCAGCTTGCAAGGTGAATAGTTAATTGACCTGTCTCTCTTGGACAAACCCCCATTAACCAAGCTCATAAAAGACTTATTATAATTCAGAATACCAAAGTGTCTGCTTCTCATGGGGGATCCCATTCCTCATTTTTTGTAACTAGAATGTTCCAGTCCCTAAATCAGTGCACACCTCTTCCCAATATCAGGGCACACAAAGATCAAATTAAAATCCCGGTGGTTGTGGAATCAGCCAGGGGAAATAGGAAGCCAAGGTGAGGCCCAGCTCATGATCCATCTCTGGACATAACAGGGCCTGGAATCCTCATGGCCCCAAATTCAGGTCTCAATGACCAAGACATTGCTGTCCACTGTACCTTTCTGTTCTCTCTCTGGCTCCCCATTTTCCCAGGAAGGAAAATTAGTCATTGGTGGTGGAGGTATCTGAAGATGGACAGACATACAGTCTCTGCTTTTCAGACCTGTTGCTGTTCCTCTCCACGGAGATCTGAACTAATAGAGACAGGCCCAGAGTGCAGCACGAGAGATGCAAGTCAGATCTAGGGCATAACTTGATGGCTCAATACCTCCCTTTTAATGGCTCATTCTTTCTTTCTTTCTTTAATAAGGGTTTATCTTACTCCAAATACAAGTTCATTTTAGGAAACTTCAAAACTACACTAAAGAAAATAATTATAAATCAGCCATAATCCACCACCTTAACATAATTGACTGAAGACTTGGTCAATATTTTGGAATACAGACATTCAACGTTTTTTCTATACATGGTAGTATATATACACATAAGTATGTACATATATGCATATATATATATATATACACATACACATATATGCTTTTATAAGACTGGCATTGTCTTGTATATGCTTCCTGGTCACTTTTTTTTTAACACTAAATAATATATGGTAAACAATTTCTTTCCTTTTTTCCTTTTTATTTTTATTTTATTTATTTATTTATTTATTTATTTATTTATTTTGAGACAGAGTCTTACTCTGTTGCCCAGGCTGGACTGCAGTGGCATGATCTTGGCTCACTGCAACCTGCACCTCCCAGGTTCAAGCAATTCTCCTGCCTCAGCCTCCTGAGTAGCTGGGATTACAGACGTGCGCCTCCATACCCAGCTAATTTTTGTATTTATAGTAAAGACGGGGTTTCACCGTGTTGGCCAGGCTGGTCTCGAACTCCTGACCTCAAGTGATCCACCCGCCTCAGCCTACCAAAGTGCTGAGATTACAGGCGTGAACCACCGCACCCAGCTGGCAAACAACTTCTCATGCTGCCATCTTATCTTCTTAATCATTAATTTAATGGTTGCATGATAGCCCATTACAAGTATGTGCCATAATTCATTTTCCCAGTTCCCCTTCTGTTGAACTCCTTCTTCCTTTAGCTGCATTAACATCCACCAATTTGACAATAGCTTGTCCTGGGAACCTTCAAGTCTCTTAATCCCTTGCCTTATTTTTATTAGTCATGCTCTCTGCCTCTCCTATCTGAGCCATTCTTCCTCACAGCACGCTCTGGGGTCTAAATAAGGTGTGCGCATTAAAGCCCTCTGTGTGCTGTAGAGCATGGTCCCCAGGGAAGTGCTGATTGAGCTTGCATATGAGAAACTGACAGGAGGCTGGGATTAGCACCAGGGAAGAATGTACCATGGAGTGGGGTTGGGGAATGACCTTGGGTTTTCTATCCCTGGCCTCTCCCTCCAAGGAACTGCAGAAACCCACACTAGAGAACAAGGGAGTGGGACTGGGCAGGCAAAGGCCAAGGTGCATCAGTGCCCAGCATCGTCAACTGGGACAGCTCACGGTGCTCCTGTACTGACTGCAATCACTCATGCAAACACATACGCACATGCGCACACACACACACACACACACACACATCAGAGTCTGTCAAGAATATGAAGCTCCTCAATGTCAATATCAGAATGAAAGAGTCCCCTTCTTCCCATGGCTGCTGAGAGAGCAATGGGCATCTGGGCTCTGGATTCAGACTCTCTGGGTTTCAATTCCCAGCTCGAATCCTACCAAGTACATGGCCTTGGGAACACTGCTTAACTTCAACACAGCTGTACACTGCACCTTTGTAAACTGGTGATAAAATAATGTGTACCTTACAAGACTATTTAAGAAGCATGAAATAATGTACATTAAGTGTTAACATATGTGCCCAGCACCTAGTAAAGGCTTAGCAGGCATGAGCTATTTTTATTATTATTATTATTATTGTTATTACTGCTGTTGTTAACAAAGGTTAAGTGACATCTCAGAGCCTGCTACACAGAGAAGAACCTGAGCCTTGATAAATTCCAGCTCACTAGGGCCCATAACAACTCCATTATCACAGCCATAAACCACTGGGGGCACCTTCAGCACGCTGGCTGATATAATGCTGTACTCTGGATGACAGAGGCCAACCCATAAATAAATCAGACCAAGCTTCAAAGCCAGAGCATGCAGCCTCCTAAAACTTAGCAGTGTGCTTGTCATTTCAGCTTCCACCCTTTTTCCATCAGCAGGGTCCCAGGGTCTAAGTTTCCACAACCTGTCACCACCTGCAGGTCTAATTAAGAAGGGAGGCTGGGTGTGGGAGTGTGCACTTCTAACCCTAGCTACTCAGGAGGCTGAGGCAGGAGGATCAGTGGAGCCCAGGAGTTCCAGGCTGCTGTGAGCTGTGATTGCACCATTGTACTCCAGCCTGGGCAACAGAGCAAGACCCCATCTCTTTAAAAAAAAAAAAAAAGGTAAGAAAGAAGAAGAAGGGAAGTGGGAAGTATTGTGGTGGAAGCAAACAAAGGCACAAGTAGGAGGCGTGTGGTGATGATATAATTGTCAGGGGAGCTGTCTGAGGATGCACAGACCATATAGTCTTTACTTTTCAGAGCCTGTTGCTGTTCCTCTCCACAATGATCTGAACTAACAGAAACAGGCCCAGAGTATAGCATGAGGGATGCAAGTCAGACCTACGACATAACCTTATGGCTACAACAACAGTTAAAACAGTGGCTGAGAAGTCAAAGTTGTTTTAGCGTATCTTTCCTCCAGGGTGTCATTAAAAAGAAAAACAGATTGGATCTCCCTGGTTCAGGCCAGACTTCCCCGGCAGAGGGGAAGAAGAGGACGGTGAAACGGGGAAGAGAAGGCAGTGAACAAAATAGGAGGGAGACACACGCTGTACCTGTTGGTCACATGCTCACTTTACTCAGAGATCAACTGCATAACAAGTTCATATGCTCTAAAGTCAATCATGACATTAATTCCAAAAGGAGATTTATTTCCTCGCCTGAGTTGAAAGTCCTGTATTGACACATGTCTGCTACTTGGCACCCTTCTTGTAAATTAGTGCCTCTTTCCATCAGGGTCTGCATGCTGATGAGAGCAGGTGCTTTTTAGTAGCAGAATCAGGCTTCGGCTGCCTGGCTTGAAATTATACTCCAGGGTGCAGCTAGATCCCAAGCAATTCACTCCTTCTAGGCTGACAACATCACCACCACCCCACCCCACCCATCATGGGAGAAGGTGATCTTCCTGAGCTCTATGAGATGGGATGGGGTTCCTTCCCTGCTCCCCCATTCTCTTCTTCCCACACTCACTTCTTCCTGAGTCAAGGTCTTTGGTAAGGCTGAAAAAGAGGCACTTTGTTAGAATAATGACACCCCCGGGTTCTCCTTTAAGAGGCTGTAGATAATGACAAACCAAGGGTTTTCGGTCATACGGAGGTTTTACTTGGAAGACTTGGCAAGACATGCAGTGCCCAAGGTTGGGCCTATGATGAAGCCCTTCAGGGTGGAGCTGGGACTCTGTGGGGAGAAGCAAGAGCCTGAAAAGACCAAGAGGGTCCCAGGGTGGGAAGGGGACAAGAAGGAAGGGGATCAGAGAGAAAAGAGCCTCCCAGGCATCTAGTAATAGGAGTTCGATACAGACAGAAATGTGGTCAAATGAAGCAGAAGTAAATGGCTTATACCCTCTGGACTTTGTGTGTTTTTCTTGGTCAAGTGAGGGTAAGACTTTCATTCTGGCAATAGTCCACATAATCACACCCCACCAGATGTCATGGGCATTACCAAGGGCTTTGTCCTACACCGAGACTCTGTCTGTCTTTTTCTGGTGGCACACTGAGAGCCCAAGAAGGACCACATGAAAAGAGTAACAGCAAATAAGGATTTGTAGTTTACTGCCTTTCAGGTGCTGGTCCAAGCACTGTATGCATATTAATTCATCTAGTTTTCTTCACAGCCCTCTTACAAGCATAGTTCATATCCCCATTCTATAGACAAGGAAACTGAGGAGCAGAGAGATTAAGGAATTGCACAAGGCAACACAGCTAGGCAGTGGATGAAGCTGGGATTCAAATCCAGGCAGTCTGGTTTCAAGGAAAGGCCGTGGGCCAGGATCAGAGCTGAGGAATAGAACTTGAAGCCATGTCAAGAAGTCTGGAACAAGGAGATAAACAAGATAAATGGGAGAGGAGGTCAGGGGCAAACATGAGTCATAAGGGAAGAATCCATGAGTGCCTAGAACATCTTCTAGCATTCAGGACTTATTTGGGGGTGCAAAGAAGTATGGGGCATGGTGTGTGGATGGTCCCACCTGGCTTGATGGGCCAGGAGTAGTAGATGTACCAGATAAGCAGCACGTTAGAGAGTGAGATACTGACAGGTTCTGCATCTCCATCGACTACTCCTGCATGAGACCTTTTGGCCCTCCCTGATCCTTTCACTATATCACATAGGAAGAGCCCACTAATGAATCAACACATATTAATTGAGAAGTTCCCATGAGCTAGGAACTGTCCTAGGTGCCAGGGGCATAGAAGAGTGAAGAAGACACAGTCCTGCCCTTAGGTGCTTGCATTCAAATGGGCCCAGAGGAATAAATTTTGAGCAGGAAAAGGAGAGAGAGGGTGGACCCATCCGAAGGAATGCTTTGAAAATAAAATTCCAAATACAATCTGGAAACAAAGCAATGTTTTCACAGCCCTTCTGTGTCAATCTGCAGGGAATGTCAGCACTAAGCAAACCAATTTGATCACTTT
Organism: Rhinopithecus bieti; assembly: GCF_001698545.2. Lineage (NCBI taxonomy): Eukaryota > Metazoa > Chordata > Mammalia > Primates > Cercopithecidae > Rhinopithecus > Rhinopithecus bieti. The sequence goes on from NW_016819104.1 coordinate 1,993,937, forward strand.
AGGGAATTCTCTTGCACATGGTACAGTAAGTTCTTTAAGATTTAGCTAAACACCAATAAATTGTTCCAATAATCTCATAATAATCAGTCATTCGGATCATTTTCATGAATTCCATATTTTTTAAAGTGATATTTGAATGCACTTTGCAAATTATGGTGCCTCCCCCAAATGGTATCTAAAGTTCATGATAATTTTCAGTGACAGTATTTGTGTGAATATGGACACCATTCATTCTTTCATATATTCCACAAGCGATTATTCGGTGCCTGCTCTGTGCTGGACACAGCATGCTGTGTTTGCCCTCAAGGATCTATGGCATAGCAGAGACACACAGAAAGAGCAGCCAATTACAATATGGCCACGAGGCACTGAGTGGAGTGAGTTCCCAGTACTAAGGAAGGCCTAGACTTGTGGAATAAGAGGCCACATGAAGCTAGGAATTCACATCCTAGCTAAGACCTGCAGGATGTATAGAATGGCCAATAAAATACCCAAATAAGAATCCTGCTGTCAGCTGGGCACGGTGGCTCATGCCTTTAATCCCAACACTTTGGGAGGCCAAGGCAGGCGGATCTCTTGGGGTCAGGAGTTCAAGTCCAGCCTGGCCAACATGGTGAAATCCCGTCTCTATTAAAAATACATAGCTGGGCGTAGTGGCACATGCCTGTATTCGCAGCCACTCAGGAGGCTGAGGCAAAAGAATCACTTGAACTGGGAGACAGAGGTTGCAGTGAGCCGAGATCGCAACACTGCACTCCAGCCTGGACTGCAGAGCGAGACTCCGTCTCAAAAAAAAAAAAAAAAAGGAATCCTGCTATCACTTCTGGAGAGAATAAAAGCTCCAGATTCAGAAAAGCCTAGGTGTAAATCATAGCTTACCAGTTGGGTGTTACTGGGCAAATTCCTTCATTTCTGTGAGCCTCTGTTTCCTGATTTCAAAGATAAGCACACCAACATTCACTTTCCAGACTCAGTTTAAGGATCACTTGTAAATTGCCCAGCGCAGCGCCTGGCACACAATACATACTTAATAAAGGGGAGCCATTGTTTGTGTGATAGTGGGAAGTCAATAAACAGTTATTCCTTTCAACAGACCAGGAGTAACCCTGAGCTGACAGACACAGGCAGCCAGGGAAAATAAAGTAAAAACGTTACCATATTTCCTCATTAAAACCTGACTTCGCTTTGGAAATAAGAAGATTTTTCCTCCCTCTTCTCTCATACATTGTGATTAACTAACCTACTCCAAAGTGGTAGAAATGCCACTTCCCCCTCCAATAAGTAATAAGGTGAAATTTTTCTACATGCTCTGGGCCACCTCTGGTCTCATCTTTGTGAGCCAGCAGGAAGACTCTCCTGAGTGCTGAGGGTGACTGTAATTGAATCATTTGGCATGAAATTGGGGAATGCACCATAATAAATCAGACCCACTCCTGCATCCTGAAAGAAGCAGGCACCTAAGAGACTCAGATGCCAGATATAGCTGGGAGGGCCCAGCTGCTGGGACCATAGAAGGTTGCATGCATTTCTGCACAGTTGTTGAAAGCAAGGCTATTGACAGGTCGTGCCACCTATCCTTCTGACTCCAGAACACCGTGCGCTCACCCAGTGGACATAGACAGAGCCTTTGATGTGTGCAGACGTGCTCAGAAAAGCAGATTGCTCAGGCAGCAAAAACAGATAGTGGGAAAAGCAGAGGCTCTGAGTCTGACAGTCTAGTTCAGGACCAAACCTTTATTCCATCTCTTGCTAGCTGTGTGTCTTTGGGCAAGTTGCTCAACCCGACTGAGCTTCCTCATTTGTAAAAATGAGGATTATAAAAATACAACCACATTAGTTTCCTATTGCTGCTATAATAAACACTGCAAATTTAGTGACTTAACACAAATTTATTCTCTTACAGTTCTAGAGCTCAGAAGTCTGAATTCAGATTCACTGGGCTAAAGTCAAGATGTCAGCAGGGCTGGTTTCTTCCAGAGCATCTGAGAGGAGAATTCATTTCCCTGCTTTTTCAGCTTCTAACAGCCACTTGTACTTCTTGGTTCGTGGCCCTTTCCTCCGTCTTTAAAGTATATCACTCCAACTGCTGCTTCATCACATTGCCTTCTCCTCTGACTCTGACCCTTCCGACTTCCTCTTATAAGGAAGGGCCCTTGTGATTACACCAGGCCCATGTGGATAATCCAGGATAAGCCCAATCTTAAGATCATTAACTTCTGTCTGCAAAGTCCCTTTTGCCGTGTAAGGTAACATTCACAGATTCTGGAGATTAGGATGTGGACATATTTGTAGGGGTCATTACTCAACCCAGCGACACTACAAAAGAACAAAAAAGACATGTATGTAAAGCACCTAACACAATGCTTGGGATTCAACAGACCCTTGGTAACCTTCCCTCCTTTCCCCTTCCCCCTGGACCGCCACGGGACACTTGTGCCTGGAGGGATCATTGCATAGGTGCGCCTTGCCTTTCATGCCATACATACCATACCCTGTCTTCAGAGCTGACTCATCCAGCTCCACTTGGAAGCCGCATATCTTACCACTGAGACTCTGACTGTTCCTGATTCTGTGATGAGGCACCTCTCCTCATCTGTGATATTCTTCTGGTCAGGGGTTGTTTGCTTTCAAGGAAAAGAAACCTTTTTGGGCTAGATTGAGTCATTGTAGGGCTACAACAAGCAATCAAGCATCCAGAGACAGGAAACTGGGTCGCAAGGGACTTGGAAACTCCACACTCTCCGTCTGGACCCTGGCACATCTCTGCTTCTCTCTGCTTAATCCTCTCAAAAGACCAGCTTTGGGGCAAGGCTTTAGAGTCTCCCCTAATACCTTCAGCTTGCCCGTGGGGCTGGCTGGCCCTGGCTCCAACTCCGGCCCCAACATTGCATGAATGTCCCTTGCCCAACACCATCCCATCCAGCCAGTCTCTATATCCTTTCATTCTGTTGATCAACAGAGATTGGTTGGCTCAATGCATTGGTGATACCCCTGAGTTAGGTGTCTACCCCAGCTCAATCAGCTCCATGGTTAAGGGGCTGAGATGGCAGAGGACAGACCTAGACTCTTAGATCTCTCTCCACACCTGGGAGAGAGAGAGCATTCTCCAAAAAAGGCAATTTGGGCCGACACTCACTCCAAAACAGAGATGTTTGACAACCATCTTTTTTTTTTTCTTTTTTTGAGACAGAGTCTCACTCTGTCACCGAGGCTGAAGTGCAGTGGCACAATCTCAGCTCGATGCAACCTCTGCCTCCTAGGTTCAAGTGATTCTCCTGCCTCAGCCTCCTGAGTAGCTGGGACTACAGGAGCGCACCACCATGCCCGGCTAATTTTTTTTTTTTTTAGTAGAAATGGGGTTTCACCATGTTGGACAGGCTAGTCTTGAACTGCTGACCTCAGGTGATCCATCCGCCTTGGCCTCCCAAAGTGCTGGGATTATAGGCGTGAGCCACCATGCACGGCTGACAAACCACCCAATCTCTAAAAGGGATCCAGAGCTCTGCTCATATTCAAAAGTGACTATTAGCTTTATTAGTGCTTGGAATACCCAAGAATCATTAATAACAAATTGCCTAATGATTAAGAATGAGAACTCCATGAATTGCTAATCACAATTCCCACTTCCTTGCCCTGGAAGCTGGTAGCCTAGTGAAGTAAAAGGCACCAAATGGGCCTAGAGTCTAATGCTGCCAGCTGCTCTGCCCCTAGAAGCAAAGATGTCCATTTCCTCCAAGGCTTCAGAAAGCCCAAAACATACATAACAGTGCCTAATTTGGGAACTTTAGAATTGTCTTTCTCTATTGTTAGACCTAAGACAATTTTTCAGCAAGACAAGACAGCCCTGCTGTCTGAGCTTTCAATGACTAATGCAAAAATCGCCCATTTAAGGAAATACAGAGTTGAGTCTTGATTTCAAAAAGCCAAGAATTAGAAGGCAGGCAGAGAAAGAGGTAGAATCTGATCCATTGATCAGACCATAACTTGCCCACACCCCAGAATAATGGGAGATGGAGTCACTATGCCCTGGAGGTATCATTGGTGTCGTTTGTAACTAAGATCTTGTGGGCTTCATTGGCTGTTCTCCCAAAAAGTATGTGAGGACATCCCTGTGTAGGTGAGCCTCCTCTCATCCCCCTAGTCCACAGAAAGGTAGCCAAATCAACATGAGCTTGCACCCATCTGGAGCCCTCTAGACCTCGTCTGTTTCAAACACACTGGAGAAATGGAGGTAGTTTAGAAGACCCTTCATTGAAACAGCGGTACTCCTGCCCATGGGGGGAGGCGGGAATCCTTCTAGGCCAGAGTTGGCAGGGTTCTGCCTTGCTGCCAAGCCCGGCGTAATGGAACACAGAGGGAATGGGAGTGAGATTCGTGCTGCGTATGTTTATCAGCCCGTTTCCAATTTTGTGTCTGAAATCAAACAGCCAAGGATCTGCATGCCTTGAATTTTAATCTGTCCCTTTAGGGCAGTCACAGGTTATGAATACAGAGTTCCCGGCATGGTGAGCCAGATATGTACATATATTTATCCTGTGCGTGCCTTTACCAAGGCCTCAGCATAGAGGTCCTGCTGGTCTTATTTTAGCCGAAATTCTTGTGCCAAAAAAAAAAAAAGAGGCATTTTTATTTCCATCCAATAAACACCATCTGACCATGCTCTGGAGGCAGCCAGGTAGCTGATGAAATCTCATTTCCTCTCTTGAACAGTGATCTACTCTGACACCTCAGTCCCCAGGTGACCATGTTCGGAAAGAACTTCGTTTATCAGGGAAGCTTGGCCTCCACGAAAACAGATTCTTCATTTTCAAAACATCTTCTCCATAGTGGCAAAAAGAAACCAAATACTCATTCTATGGGGCCTCAGAATTGAAATTGAAGTAAAATGAATATCAAAAAATAAAACATTAGAATTTTATGAGTAGCCATTGATTTTTAGATATTTTGAATGTATGGATTTCTTTTATGTGGTCTTAATGTTATGCATTCCAATATCTTTGGCCCTGCTCAGGATTTTTAAAAGTTATATGTTGTCTATAGATGTGAAGGTTGAGTTCTAATTTATGAAAAAAACAAAGCAATGCTTTTTTTTTTTTTTTTTTTTTTTTTTTTTTTTTTTTTTTTTTTTTTTTTTTTGAGACAGGGTCTGGCTCTGTCACCCAGGCTGGAGTGCAGTAGCATGATCTCAGCAAACTGCAGCCTCCACTTCCCAGGCTCAAGGGACCCTCCCACCTCAGCCCTACAGGCATGCACCAAGATGCTTAGCTAATTTTTGTATTTTTTGTAGAGACAAGGTTGCACCATGTTGCCCAGGCTGGTTCTGAATTCCTGAGCTCAAGCGATCTGCCTGCCTCAGCCTCCCAAAGTGCTGGGATTACAGGTGTGAGCCACCGCGCCTGGCCAAGATACATTTTTTGAGTAGGGAAAGATAACATCACAAGCAACTCCAGAAGTTTCCTGTAAATGAAAGTACCTGACATTCAACTTGGACTCTTAACCAAGTCTAAGTCTACATATTTAGCAAGTGTATAATGAATGTCTGATTGGGATTTAATCCTATTTAACTTGCAAATATGAAGAAAGAAAAAAATTGAGACTTTTTTTTAAGGCAAATTGGTTTTATTTTTGCAGAATCAAAGGGCAGTGCAGCTTTCTTTCCCCATTTCAGGCTCTATTCAAGATGTCTGTTTAAACCTAATCAAAGGCTTGTTCCCTTGCATACCATATCAGTGTTTCTAAAATTATGGGTGATCAACCACCATAAAGCTGGAAAAGTATGAAACCATGTTTTGTTTTGTTTTTAATTTAAGGTCTAGTTTGGCAAATGGATTGAATTATGTAGTGAGCCTACAAACTACATGTCAATTAAACTTCTTCTGGGCTTGGTAAAGAAAAAAAAAATTCAACCTTCTACGAGGGGAAAACTTTGGCCATGAGCCACTTATGCAAACATAATTGTAGAAAAGAACCCCAATTTGCACAAAGACATTTATCTTTGTACCTTTCCTACTTTAAATCAGTCTCAATGCTAAATGGGCTCCTTGCAGTTCATTGATTTCTTTCTCCGTTGCCCTCAAGGACAAGATTTCCTAGAAACAGAGTTACTAGGAGAATTAACTCTAGAAGGTAGATTGAAAACGCCGAGAATAGTAGATTCTCCCATGGGATGGGCAACAAGGCACTGTTCTGGAGCCAGGAGGGTAATCTCACTGGAAACTGAGGGACACTGAAAGCTGTGCCCAGAAGCCTAAAATGAGAGGGCAGATCACAAGGTCAGGAGTTCAAAACCAGCCTGGTCAACATAGTGAAACCCCGTCTCTACTAAAAATACAAAAATTAGCCAGGCATGGTGGCACATGCCTGTAGTCCCAGCTACTCAGGAGGCTGAGGCAGGATAATTGCTTGAACCTAGGAGGCCGAGGCTGTGGTGAGCCGAGATAGCACCACTGCACTCCAGCCTGGGCAACAAAGCAAGACTCCATGTCAAAAAAAAACAATGAGAAAGATATATTGGATCTACCCTTTGCTCTGCCTCTGATACCCTTCTTAACCTCTCCCCTCATCTTTTTCAGCTGGAAGAACTTCCCATCCTTTGAGCCCAGACAAATTGACACCTTTTCTCTAAAGCCCATTGGTTTTATTGGCCAAATGAGGATAATCTCAGAGGAGAAAGGGTTTTTCATAAGGCTGGATGAGTAATGGTCTGAAAAGGACCACGGAAGCAGGAGGGAAGCTAATACTTAATCTACACCCCATTGACCAAAACCTAGGCTTTTCCACACCTGACCCTGTGTACCTTTTATCATGCTGTAACTTAATATATTGTCTTCCCAGCTGATTCTACCTCCTCCCCACACTCAAAACCTGTGACCATGAGCCCCAGAAGGTTCAGGACTGTATCCCAGGATCTCACACAGAATACAGCCTGGGACATAATCATCTCATAAGGTTCATAATCATCATAAGGTTTCAGCTTATATTTACTCTCCCTGACTTGAAATCCATCGTCCCTTCCTGATTGCCTGCCCATAGAACTTCAAGCTTCAGCGTAAGACAAAAGCCTAATAGAGACTGTTTAACCAACTTGCACAATTGAGAACAGTGTAAACTTGTAACTATGTGTATATCTCCCAGGGTTCCGTTTCTCTGATTAAACCTAGTATTGTCTTTTTTTTCTTTTTCTGCGTGCTATGATGAGTGGTGGAGGCCCTCTACCCTCAGACACAAAGAAAGACAGCCATCGTTGTTCTCTAAATCCGAAACTATTGAGTATAACAGGGTCCAGGAAAATTCTGAAGGCAGGAATTCCTTCAGAATTCCTAAAGAAGAAAGTACTGATGCACTCCCCAGCTCAGCCACAAATATTCAATCACGAGCCACCCTTTGGCACCTAAAATGTTTTCACCTCATACCCAGAAATCTGTAGTCTTCTTTATTTCCCCTCTTAGTGGCTCACTCTTCCCCTTAAACTCAAGACTGTGTGCCCAAACTGACTATGGCCAAATACACCAACCACAAAACAACCATTGCTGTTGACTGAAACGTGTTTGAAAATGTTGACTCTTGACTGGCCTTACCCTGAAAAATGGCTGTACACTGGTGAGTGTCCACATGTCATCTTCCTTTCCCCAAACAGTGTACCTCAACATCTTTGAGTATCTCCAGCCTTGGCCCAGTGTTCTGGACCTCCAGCCCACAGTCCCTTGGGAGAATTTGAACTTCTAAAATTAAAAAAAAACAAAACAAAACTGGAAAGTAAAGAATGCTGCTTTCCACTGTCTCTTCACTCCACAGAACCAATGGCAAGGACAGCTCACAGTGGCCGGCAGGGAGGGTGAACAGAGGGAACAAGAGTCTCCCACAGATCAGCCTCAGAACAAACTCCCTCCACCCTGTGATGGTGGTTGCCAGCTCTACTGCCTGCACTGTCTACCCATTCTCTCCACAGCCACTGCCCTGCTCCAGATAGACACACACTCACAATACACACACACACACACACACACACACACACACACACACGGTTCATTCTTAGCACCTCCTACCATCCAGTGCTCCAGCTGAACGAGTGAGGTGGCTCTGTGATCTGTCAGTTTATCTAGGCCGAACATGATTTCCCAAAATGTCCTTCCCCGTGGCTTCCCATTAGGTTTGACCACAGGTTGGGGCAGAATCATTGCTGTTTTTGTAGCTCAGAGGTTGTCACTTACCTGATGACTCACCTCATTGGCACTGGGGCAGCGTCAGGTCTGCAACTGTCCCACCTTCCCCTGGAGCCTCCATAGCCCTCTCCAACGCGGAGCCAGGTGTGCATTTAGCTCTGTGATGAAGGGTTCCTGCCTCCCCCACAGTATGATCACATCATCCAGGCTGGAGGCAGTGAGGATGCTGCAGGTTCTAGTCTGTCCTCTGTCCTCGTGGGTTCTCACTCATGCTCATGGGTTCCAGCCTGTCTTTACTCTCCCCTACTTGAAATCCATCCTCCCTTCCTGACTGCCTGCGGGAGAACTTCAAGCTCCAGCATAAGATAAAAGCCTAATACTGTTTAACCAACTTGCACAACTGAGAACACAGTAAACTTGTAACTATGTGTATATCTCCCAGGGTTCCGTTTCTCTGATTGAACCTTGTATTCTCTTTTTTTTTTTTTTCCGTATGTTATGATGTTTTGATGTGTGTGTGTGTATGTGTGTGTGTGTGTCAGAGCCTTGCTCTGTCATGCAGGCTGGAGTACAGTGGCATGATCTCAGCTCACTGCAACCTCTACCTCCTGGGTTCAAGAGATTCTATAGCCTCAGCCTTCCAAGCAGCTGGGATTACAGGCACCTGTCACCACGACTGGCTAATTTTTATGTTTTTAGTAGAGAAAGGGGTTTCGTCATGTTGGCCAGACTGGTCTCAACTCCTGACCTCAAGTGATCTGTCCGCCTTGGCCACCCAAAGTGCTGGGATTACAGGCGTGAGCCACCGTGTCCGGCCATGTTTAGATACCTTAATAACATTAACATTTCTAGGTGGGGAGAGACTGCCCCTCCCTGAGCTAGCCAATTCTTACAGAGAGCAAAGGGATCAGCCAGGATATGCCTTAGATACACAAACCAATCAATATAGAGCCGCACCTCTTCTCTCTGGCTTGTGATCCCCAGGAGGCAATACTCCTCTACCTTCATCATCCCAGGGCTTTTACCAGGCAACTGAGGACCGTTGGTCCACATACACAAAGTTCATTCTTAGCAACTCCACCCTTAAGCTTCGAATCCGCTAAAATTATTTAAACTAGCCCACAGGCTGTGCCTCCCCTTTCTAGGACCTGAGAGTACAATCAACTTTATTTTCCTGAGCCTTCCCTGTGTCTCCTCTCGTGGCCACACCTAACTGACCATTACATTAAAAACACAGGACAAATCTTGGCTGATACAACATAAATGCTAGAAGACCCTTCTCTTCTCCATCAGCTCTGCATCCCCTGGGATTGGACCAGTGTCCCTCCTTTGATCTCATGGCAATGAAAAGGCATTTTCTATCATCTCTGCGGAGGGTGTTATCTTTATTTGCCCCATGCTCTTTCATTCCCATTCCTGGATTATACCCAACTGGGGACCAATAAAAGAACCAAATATCCCTCAACAAACGCGACCCAAGCTGAGGCCATTATAGTCTTTTTACACTGGAGCTGACAGGGAATACTTCCTTGCTTTGGGGGTCATGGAGAAAGCTCCCCTGAAGGAAAAGGGAATGAAACTTAATGAAATCCAGCAGAAAGAAGTAGAGATGAGCGAGAAACCGACAGACAGAGACTCAGTTCTATCACACGCTCCTGATTTCCGTCATGACATCACTCACACCAGTCCATGGACATCACTGCAGGTCCATGGCCCTTCACTGCTGTGGCCTATTTATTTTGCTTCCCTGGAGGACCTTTCCACAAAGACTGTTTCCTAAAATACAAATTCCTCAACACAGCAAAGGATTCCACCATCCACTAAGATGAGGAAACCCTGTTACGGGCTCAATTGTGCCTCTCCTAAATTCATTCGTTGATGTCCTAACTCCCAGTATCTCAGAGTGTGACTGTATTTGTAAATAAGGCCTTTAAGAGGTGATTAAGTTAACAACGAGTCCTTTAGGAGTCTGAGCAGGAGATACCAGGAAGTTGTACATGCAGAGAAAAAATCATGTGAGGACGCAGCGAGAAGGGGGCCATCTGCAAGCTAAGGAGCAATTACCTTGGGAGAAACCAAACCCGTCAACGCCTTGATCTCAGACTTTCAGCCTCCAGGACTGTGAGAAAATAAAATCCTGTTTCTCAAGCCACTCAATGTGTAGTACCACGTTATGCAGCTGATCCAACCAGGACACTGACCATAACGTCTCCATGAGGAGTCACAGTGTGTACTAACCAGGAAAAGGCTCTGTGAAGTCCTGCAGTGAAGATGACTTCTTGCCTTCAAACTGTGTTTCCTGAAGTTCTTTATCTATTCTCTGCACAGAGCTGCCATGATCAAGAAGAATGGCAGAGAGAAGGTCATCTGGATATCAGTAAAAATTATGTTCTTGCTCTTCAGAAATAGAGAGGTGAAGAAATAATTGTCAAAACATGTATCAAATTATGAAAAGGAGGGATGTTATAAAATGTAGACAGCTTCATGGTGTAAAGATAAAACACCAAAGTTAAAACCAAAGTTCAGATTCCATCTCTGCTATTAACTGACTGGGTGACTTTGGTCAAGTCCCTTCTCCTCTCTGACTTCAGTTTCCCCATTTGTAAAGTGAGTGGTCTGGCTGGTGATCTCCTTAACTAGGTTTTCCCAGAGTCAGAAATTTGCTGGCATGCCAAGATTTCTTAGAGATTCCCTACTTAATCTACCAAGGTCTCTTCCTTGTTTCCAACATTCAGGTTGAAGTTTCTTATTGTTGCTGTTTTAAATTTGAAAGCATATCTCATAACTTGGTTCCCAACTCCTCTCTTGATGTTTTCCGTTTTCCTGATCTTTAATTTTTTTTCTCACTCTGTCACCCAGGCTGGAGTGCAGTGGTGCGATCACAGCTCACTACAGCCTCAACCTCCCAGGCTCAGACAATCCTCCTACCTCCGCCTCCAAGTAGCTGGGTCTACAGACATGTACTACTACACCCAGCTAATTTTTTTTATTTTTTGTAGAGATGGGGTCTCCCTGTGTTGCCCAGGCTGGTCTCAAACTCCCAGGCCCAAGCAATCCGACCGCCTCAGTCTGCCAAAGTGCTGGGATTACAGGCATGAGCAATCGGTACTCAGCTTTAATTTTTTTAATCTTTAACTGTCGTCATAAAATAACATTTTGATAAATTACCAGGATTTCCCACCTCCACGCATTTCCTTTATCCTTTGCTCTTCTTTATCCATGAATATGAGCATTCATTCTATAGTTACCATTTCAAGGAAAAAATCACATAGCAAAATACAGAGAGAACAAGTGAGTCATTCTTGGCTTTTTGACTGAACATCCTAAAATCTGAGTGGGTTTGGGGCATAGAAGAAACATGAAGAAGAGCAAAGCTGGTCTAGCTGGAGATTTCCTGGAAAGACTTCTGGTTCCAAAATGGTAACATAAAACTCTTTCCACCCCTTTCCTTCGGAAAATTATCTCAAAATAACAAGAGGAAAAAGATACCAGAAATCCACATTAATGAGGCTACAAGATATCTGTAAAATCAAACTGTGACATACAGAAATAGAGAACGATGGAGGAATGGAAAAGGGCATGGCAGAGAAAGGTCAAAACTGAGCGTCCAGAGGAAGAGATCATCAGTGAGAAGAAAACCAGTTCACCCCTGAGGCCCTCAGAGAGGCAGTAAGGACTGGAGGCAACAGATACCTTGAAAGGCAGGGCACTAAAAACAGGGGGCTTCTTGAGAGTCTGCATAAAGAAACAATAGATGCTGTGATGGCCAGTCTTTAAGATTACCCACAAAGATCCCCATCTTCTGGTATTCACACATTTGCATTATTTCCTGCACATTGCATCAGGATCAGTTTGTGTGACCAGGAGAAGACAGCAGAAACGACAGTAAGTCATTTCCAAGATTCGGTTATAAAAGACACTGCAGTTTCCACCTGGGTCTCTCTCTCTCTCTCTCCTCTTATGGTTACTAGTGTCATCCTGATTGGACTGAAGGATGTAAAGTATGGTTCCTGGGTGTGTCTGGGAGGGTGCTGCCAAAGGAGATTAACATTTGAGTCAGTGGACTGGGAGAGGCAGACCCACTCTCAATCTGGGTGGGCACAATCTAATCAGCTGCCAGCACCCCTAGAATAAAGCAGGCAGAAGAAGGTGGAATGAGCAGATTTGCTGAGTCTTCATCTTTCTCTTGCGCTGCTTGCTTCCTGACCTCATACAGCAGATTCCAAGTTCTTCATCTTTGGAGTCCTGAACTTAGACCAGTGGCTTGCCAGGGGCTATCAGGCCTTTGGCCACAGAGTGAAGGCTGCACTGTCGGCTTCCCTGCTTTTGAGGTTCTGGGACTTGGACTGATCCACCACTGGCTTCCTTGTTCTTCAACTTGCAGACGGTCTATCGTGGGACTTTACCTTGTGATCGTGTGAGTCAATTCTCCTTAATAAACTCCCTTTCATGTATACATTTATCCTATTAGTTCTGTCCCTCTAGAGAACCCTGACTCATACACTCCACTCCACCTTACTCCTTCTCTCTCTTTCTCTCTCTGCCTCTCTCTCCCTATCTCATCACTAGCTCTATGGACTAGTACAGGACTTCTCAACTGCAACACTGAAAGCTAGAAGATAATGAAGCAACACCTTAAAATTCTGACTGAAAGTTATTTTCAGCCTAAAATTCTTGCCCTCGCCAAACTATCAGTCAAGTGTGATGTAAGAAAAGATACTTTCAGATGCTCATGGACTCAAAACAAAACACCTCCGTTCACCCTTGTCTCGGGAAACTGCCAGCAGCTGTGCTCCACCCACGTGAAGGACTAAATCGTAATAAATAGAGCCATGGGATTGAGGAAGCAGAATTTCCAACACAGGAGAGAAGTAAGGGGCACCCCAGGGTGACGGTTATGCAGCAGGTGGAGGCACCCAGGACAGGCTGGGGCAGCAGGACAGAGGGCTCCAAGAGAGATGACTCCAGGGTAGGGAAAAAGGTTTGACTATGTGGACATTTGTATCAAAGACTATTTCATAGACTTATTGGAAGATGTGAGGAGGCTTAGCCAGAAATGCAAAGAAAACAAGAAAGCAAATAAAATGTCACAATTATTGATGTTTTAAAAGAGTTGTGCAAGAAAGGACATAGGATCAAAGCACATTCCATAGTGAGCAGTAATAGTATAGCTATAATAATGAAACACTTGATATGCACAAAAACCTGCAATACAACTAGATTAGAGGGATGAGAGCATTGAAGAGGGTGAACAAAGGCAAAATACTCTCATCTACCATAATAGGAATTAAGTAGAGAATGTCTAAAGTGGACAAATCAAGAGAAAGCCATACACACGTATTATTTACAAAGCTGGAGAAATAGCTTTTTTTAAATGGAAAGGGTTGCCTCTGGGAATGAGAAGGAGTGGAAGTGGAAGATAGGCAGGTCAGGGTTGCTCGTTTTTATTAAAAGACTTTTAGCACAATTTGTCCTTCATGGACTGATGCTAGGATGAGGGGAGGACACCTTGCGAACGACAGCAGAGACACCACCAAGACCTTAGCATTCATTATGTAAGACTCCCAGAATCCACCCCGCCACAGGAAATGGGAGAAGGACCCCAAAAAGACCATTCATTAAGTGTCCTTCACCCAGCCTGAAAAGGACTTGAAATAAATATTAAATTCAGTCATAGAACTTGAAGCTACATTTCTTAACCACGTAAGTAAACAGACTGATATTCGCACCCGTTAGCAACACAGCCCAGAAGAACTTTCTGGAATGGTGGAAATGTTCTCCACTGTCCAGTGTAGTAGCCACCAGACACATGTGGCTATTGAACCCTTAAAATGTGGATAGTGTGACTGAGGTCCTGAATTTTTAACTTTATTTAATTTTAGTGAATTTAAATGGCAATAGCCACGTGAGGCTAGCGGCTGCCATAATGGACAGCTGCAAAAGAGTGTCTCCCATTACATCAGTCTGTCCTTCAACAAATGTGGGGTCCTACTGCGGGGGGGGCCCTGTTCAAGGAGATTGAACAAGTCATGTCTAGTCCCTTTCCTTACAGAGTATCGTAAGGAAAGTGGGTGAGGCAGACACTCATGGTTCCCATGCATGGTGCCATGAAGGACAGAGAGGCTGGTAAGGGAGAGTATCACTGTGGCTCCTCATTCAGATGGAGAAGTCCTTTCAGGAAAAGGGGGCAGGAACAGAGCCAGAAAACAACTGTCGGACCGGAGGCTAGGGTATCCGCAGGCCCAGGCTTGAGGGAAGACAAGGACCAGGAGATGAGGCTGCGCAGGTGGGCAAAACCACATTGTCAGGGCCTCTTGGCTAGCCTGGGAGTTTATATTCTACTCTCAGTGGCACGAGCAGATTTCCATTTTAAAACGGGAATTAGGCTGGGCGCGGGGGCTCACACCTGTATTCCCAGCACTTTGGGAGACCAAGGAGGGCAGATCACCTGAGGTCAGGAGTTAGAGACCAGCCTGACCAATGTGGGGAAACCCCATCTCTACTAAGAATACAAAAGTTAGCCGGGCGCGGTGGTGGGCGCCTGTAGTCCCAGCTACTCGGGAGGCTGAGGCAGGAGAATCGCTTGAACCCGGAAGGTGGAGGTTGCAGTGAGCTGAGATCGCACCACTGCACTCCAGCCTGGCGACAAGAGTGAAACTCAATCTCAAGAAGAAAAAAAAAAAAAAACGTGAATTAAACTCCAGTTGTGTGGAGAATGATGTGAAGAAGGCAGAATGAAAGGGTGAAGACTTGCAAGGGACTGCCCTGGGTCTAGGGGCGAGTGACGGTGACTCGGGCCAAGCTGGAGGCGGCTGAGGCGTGACCAGGTCGCCGCTGTTTATGGGAAGAGTCGCTGTGGTTTTGGGAGGGGACGAAAGGCATGTGGGAGCCAGCCTAGAGGAGCCCACGTGAGGGGAAGGATAGCGGATGAATCCCGCCAGTGGTCTGGGTCGGCGCTGCAACTTCTTGGATCTGGGGCTCTGTTCTCCACCCAGTTTTGGAAGGCAGGAGGGATGCAGGGGTGGACCCTTCAGCTACCGGTGGATGCTCCATAGCCTGTCCAGCTCACTACACAGCAGCAGCAGCACCCTCTGGTGGCCCAGCCCTCTTTCCCCACCCCACATACCCATCTCACTCCAATCTGGGTTTTCACTGCAGGTCCTTACTTTCACCTGGAGTTCTTGTCATCAATGAATCTCTCTCCAGGCCCCATCTCCTCGACACCCCACTCCCCAGAAGCCTGTCCTGTGTTTTCCAGAGCAAAGACCCCCATGCTTAGGACAGGGCTGGGGCCTCAGGGTTAAGGGGCTGGGCGTGGGAGTGGGCTGAATTCAGAGCGAGGGCTGCGTTTCCCGGGTGAGAATGTAACTAGAAGTCCAGGGAAGAGTCAACATCCCAGAGTCTGCAATGGAGGGAGGCGAGCAAGCACAGACCCCAAGCAGGATGGAAGGCTGAGGAGGCCACAGGCAGAGCGCCTCTTCAAGACGGTCCTCGGGAAGACTCCCCGGCCAGTGTCACACGGGCAGGGGCCTTTTATGGCCTGTCTATGAAGGAGCTCTGGGCTGAAACAGAGCCCCTAAAACCGCCTCAAGGAAAACATTTAACTCTGGTGAAATGTAAACTCTAAAAGGCTGGGCTGTTTTCCTTTGCACAGAAAAGGCGCCGCACCCCGAACTCCGCAAAAGCCTCCCTACCTGGGACCACGTGGTGGGCGTCCACACTCTGAAGGAGCTGGTGCTCTGGGGTAGCACCGTCATGGCCATGTGTCTCAGATCCAGCCCGTCCATGGGCACAGCCAGACCCCTAATACTGCCCGAGGCTCCACTCAGCGCCTCCCTAGACGCCAGTGAGCTTGTATTGGTCTTTTCTCCTTCCCATAACCTGACCGGTCTGAGTTCTCAGGTGTGCACCCTTTTCTCCATCTGGGGTAGGGGGTCCCCATCCATCTGAGTGGCTCAACTAAGAGGATGCCAGTTTAGGCATATCTGGGAAATCTGAGGAATCAATAAGATGCCCTCCACCAGTGATCTGTGTGCAGAAAGGAAACAGGGCCCTCCTGGGATGTAGGGACCTCAGCTTAAGAGAAGAGGAAATGTGATATATAAACTTTTGGAAAGAGAACTTTTTTGGAAAGGTTGGTGAAGGTAGGATGATTCTGACCACAGTCCCGGAAAGAGGAGTTGGCTGCAATAAGAGCCCCATGACAACCTCTGCAAGGTGGTGTGAGAGGAAGCAAGACCTGCTTTGTAGCCTATGTTCCATGCTCCAGTGTGACACACACAGCATAAATGCCACCTCCTCCAGAGGACCTCCCAGTAACCGACACTAGATAAATTCTCCTTGCCATATGTTCCCACAGGATCCTGTGCTTCCCTCTCAGCATTTATCAACTTTCTCTAGCACTTGCCTGTCGGTTTCCCCACCTCTCTGCTGGACGGAACCATTATGAGCCCACAGGCCACATCCGTCTTGTTTGCTGTTGTATGCCCAGCACCTGCAGCAGTGCCTGGCACAGGACTTGGAAAGTCATGATGCAAGTGTAGACACTTTCCCCATTTCAGTGAGGAACCAGGCTCCTTCCGAGGGAAGACACCTGCACTACTCACTGACATCAGGTGCCAAAGACCTCCTCAAGGAGCTGGCAGGAACTCAGGAGAAGTTTCAGCAGCCACAGTTCTGCAGGCAGGAATAAAAGCATAGGAAAGCTGCATGCATGTGCCTGCAACCCCGAAACTGGCCTAGTTAGGAAACAACTATGACACACACTAGGACATCCTAAGCAAAGGCTACCAAGGTCAGGGCCACATCTCTCCCATCATAGGTTAAAAGTTCAAGGACTAAGTTGTTGCAGATGGATGTATAGAAAAGTAAAGCTTCTAGGCCCAGCATGGTGGCTCATGCCTGTAATCACTTTGGGAGGCCGAGGCAAGTAGATCACCTGAGGTCAGGAGTTCGACAGCAGCCTGACTGACATGGCAAAACCCCGTCTCTACTAAAAATACAAAAATGAGCTGGGCGTGGTGGTGGGCGCCTGTAAACCCAGCTACTAGGGAGGCTGAGGCATGAGAATCACTTGAACCCAGGAGGTGGAGGTTGCAGTGAGGTGAGATCGTGCCACTGTACTCCAGCCTGGGTGACAGAGCCAGACTCCATCTCAAAAAAAAAAAAAAAAAAGTAAAGGTTCTAATAGAAGCAACAACATTTCTTTAGCTTTACAGACACTGTCAGATACCACGACAATATTCATTGTCTTTTCTCCTGACTTAAATCATTTTTCCTCAAACACAGGACCATCAGTTTAGAATCTGATGTACGGCTATCAGAGAGAAAAATAGACACTTGCTGCTCCAAACTTGACTCCTAAAATAAGATAATAATTCTTTTAACACCTCAGCGAATATTCCATCAGTTGGTCAAAAACGGATGAAGCCATCTAAATATATTTCCAGAACTCAGGAAGGGTTGATTTAAGCACATTTTTTTTAAAGAATTGGAAAAGCGGGTAGAGAAGAGACTGCTGATTCTTAAGACCAGAAAAGTCATGAATTTACTACTTGACCGCAGGCTAAAACCATATTAATTTTATTTCAAATGTATGTATCCAAGCTAAGAGAGGTTGTCGTGAAAGGTTTAAATCTTAAATCAAATGTTCTTTCCAATAAGGTCATTAGTGACAGGCTGAAATGTTGCAAGGGATGTATTACATGATGGATGTTTGTCATTTATTCACAGAAAAATGCTACAGTGAGCCTAAAGGGTCATTTCTCCAGCCACAAAATATTCTCAAGGGGCAAAGCTGCCAAGCAATGAAATCCAAATTGCTCTCCTCCTCTTCTCACCATGTTAATTACTCCTGAACTTTGCAAGGACAAGCATTCTGCTCTCGATCAGCGGTCTCCCACATTGCCAAAGGAAGTTATAGCCAGCATGTTTGAACATGTGCTCTTCAGGAGATCACCAAACCCCAGAAAAGGGAAAAGGAAGAAGAACTTTACATCATCAGAAAGGTCTGGTGGCTTTCCCTGAGCATGAGATTTATGGACATTTTTACATGTTCGTATTTGGGAAGAACCAAAGTAACCAAGGATATCACTGGACCAGAGGTGGATGTGGGTTCAAATTCTACCAGTTGGTACATGACCTGTCATGGGGCCATTAAGTATCAATACCACTGCTGTGTCCCCCAGCAGCTACAACAGTGATAATCAGATAGTTGCAGAATCTCCCTGAAGTCCCTATGAACAATCTAGGGTTGCACAGAACAGAGTTAAAAAATAAGTAGGAAATTTGAGATTGCGTGGGCGTAGGCAAGGTTAAGACCTGACCCCACCACTTCCTAGCTGGGTGACCATGGATAAAATGTGTAGCTAAGTAAACAGCCTTTCCCTAGTGTCCCACAATTCCTCCCAGAATCCCCTTCTCTGCCCCAAAGCCTGCTGGTATCCTCACTGTCAAGTAACTATAATAATCAGCTAGCAACCATGGTTGCAATAAGCAGAATACCACTCATATACATACAGTTTACAAAGCATTTTCAGTATACATTATCTCGCATCTTTCTCCTGACAGTCTCTTGATGGAGGGAGCACAGGGCTACTTCCCTATGTTATAGGCCAAGAAGAGCTCAGAGAGATGAAATAATGGGCCCAAAACCACACAGCAAAGAGATGTGCTGGGACTAATACTGGGAGCTCCAATGTTCTCTTTCTGCACTGTGCCACCTCCTCACTCAGCACCTAGCAGTACCCACCAGTCACCTGGCATACACAGAGGTATATAACCATGCCATAGTCTACTCCAGGGGGCCTGTAGGAAGCCTGTGGTCCCAGGGGAAATGACTGCCCTGGGCTGGGCTTTATGAAGGATGTCATCTACAATAAAATGGAGCCAGGGCTGTCCTTGGAGCAAATAAATTGGCTCCTGCAACACACTCAAACCTTTTCTTGAATATTACAAATAAGAGTTCATAGATGTCCATAGAAATGGCCATATCATGGTGATACTGCTGCTCTGGGCTTCTCTGGTAAACTATCTTCCACAATATTGGATTTTCTGTTCCGAAACTGCATGGAAAAGTCATTATAGAAATTATAATTCTCGGCGGCCGCCATGTTTATCTTGTCTTGTCTTGTGTGTTCATTCCTTTGTTCAGGAAACACGTGGACCCCAACATCTGGCGCAGGGAGCAGGGTCCGTGGCTCCACAAGAGCAAGGAACCAGAGGGGGAACACCCCGGGCAGGCGCGGGGAGACCATGGGCAGGTGCCAGAGACGAGTGGTTTCCATCTGGACGGTTGAAACAGTGCCATGGTGAAGAGGAGCCGATCCGAAGAGTTCCTCAAGGAATTTCAGGAGCTGAATCTGAGCGCTCAGAGAACATTCACCTTCAGGACTGGGCGTGTGGAGCCCCCGACATGAGGTCAACTGAAAAAGCTTAACTCAGAAAGCTGAAGGGGTTGTTCAACAAGCTGGGCAGCCCAAAACCCCACTGACTTTATTCCTGGCTATGCTGGCCATAGTAAATTGTCAGGTAACGGCTGGAGAATTTACATACTGGGCTTATATTCCTTTTCCACCCTTATATCAAGGTGTGGCCTGGGGAGACAGAGAAGTCCCAGTATTTACTAATGATACTGCTTGGATGCCATTGCCTTTTTTAAACCAGGATCCTGAATTAGACACTGGCACAGTAAATAGTTCATATCAATTTGGGGTTGAAGGGTTACCTATATGTCTTGGGAGTAGTCCACATTGTCTGCATCTTTTTCATGAGGCTTGGGCTGTTCATTATAATTATAGTCACATTGCTGCCTTTACTATGATTATTGTTGCTCAAAGTTTTAAGTATAATCATACTGCATTACTAAAAGAAACTCTGCCCACTACATTATCTTTATGCCCTATCTCTGATGTGAACGGAGGTGTTTCCTGACTATAGTGGACTAGATGTAGAGGTAGTGGGCCACGATTGTTGTTAGAAGTAAAAGGGAAGAGTCGTAAATACCTTGTTACAGGCCGGGCGCGGTGGCTCAAGCCTGTAATCCCAGCACTTTGGGAGGCCGAGGCGGGTGGATCACAAGGTCAGGAGGTCGAGACCATCCTGGCTAACACAGTGAAACCCCGTCTCCACTTAAAAAATACAAAAAATTAGCCGGGCGAGATGGCGGCGCCTGTAGTCCCAGCTACTCGGGAGGCTGAGGCAGGAGAATGGCGTGGACCCGGGAGGCGGAGCTTGCAGTGAGCTGAGATCCGGCCACTGCACTCCAGCCTGGGCGACAGAGCGAGACTCCGTCTCAAAAAAAATAAATAAATAAAAAATAAAGTAGTAACAGATGGGAGATAATGCGGTTATTGTGAAGACAAGGATTTTGAACAGAGCTTAGAAGGTGAATATTTGATCATTCATCTCTATTCCAAAACAGTGCAGTTAAAGAACTAATGATTTTATGGCCATTCCTGATAGGATTCTTCTAGCTCCGGAATAATCACTAAAACACAGCTATTTGATTAACTATAGCCTTGTCAGTGATTTACCAACAGGAAAACAGAAAGATTCAAACTAAAAAAATCTAAAGACTTGTTTTCATGTAATAGGTTGTTGCTTTTACCAAAATATACAGCTATTATCACAACTTTAAAATACGTAAGAGGGGCCAGGCACAGTGGCTCACACCTGTAATCACAGCACTTTGGGAGGCTGAGGGAGGAGAATCGCCTGAGGCCAGAAGTTTGAGACCAGCCTGGGCAACTTAAGAAACCCCTGTCTCTAAAAATTTTTAATTAAAAACTTAGTTAGATGTGGTGGTGCCTGCCCATAATCCCAGCTACTCAGGATGCTGCAGAGGGAGGATCCCTTGAGCCTAGGAGTTTGATGCCACAGTGAACTAAGAATGTGCCACTCCACTCCAGCATAGGTGACAGATATGTGTATATGTGTGTATATTTGTGTGTGTATATATATACATACATATACACACACACACACATATGTATATATGTAGGTAAGAGGGAACTTGTGGTTTTTTTCCATAAGTCTAATTATTAGGGTATTCTCTTCTTCACTCAGCTTTTCCTAGAAGTCAGTCTGTCATTCAGCTGGGAACTGGCCTTTATGTGATCATAGAATGTCATAATTGAGGTTAGACTTAAAGTTTAAAATTGTCAATGTAAAGGAACTATCAGATTAGCTATAAAGTAGTTTCAGCTTATAATAGAAATTATGCTAAGACCTTCAGCTGACACCAAAGGCCAATGAACGTGTCTGTTTCCTGCTAAAGCAGAGCTCTTAGTGCGTGCTCGGTCAGGCTGTGCACTGTTTTTTTGNGAAAAACAATAATGTGTCTTGTGACTTGGTAACATTCCACAAAGGACGGTATAAAATAAAGCGGAGCGTGTCATTTGGCGCAGCCGCCATGTTTGTCTTGTAAAAAAAAAAAAAGAAATTATAATTCTCTACACTCATTGTAAGTTGCCAAGATGAACAAGTCACTTTTGATATCATGTTCAAGTGGCATTTGGTATGGCCACTTGAATTTACAAGTCTTGGACTGGCAGCGTCAAGCTACATTAGCCAAGCACAAAATCTGGAAAGTCTAATGGCAAGGCAGCCTCTTCTCTTCACATACATTGAAAAACCGGCTCTTCAGGACCACTCCCTCCCTGCTTATTTATGTCTTTCCAAACTGCTAGAGTCGGAGCTGGGCACCCTCAGTGTCTAGTCGTCTTATAAGTGGTCAGCCTTGGCTAGGCTTTGGGAGGCTCTTGCTCCTGTCCTGGAGGAATCCATGTACCTGATCTTTTCCGCCAGGAGAGACCTCAGGGATGGTTTTATCTTATAGCCTCATTTTACAGATGAGAAAACTGAGGACAAAAGAGTCGAAGGCCCTTGTCCAGAGACAATCAGCAATTTAAGATATGAGCTCAGATGCTGTTAAAGACACACACTAAATGAACCAAAGCAGCGCATGTTTTTCCTAGTTCCCCATGCAATAATATATTCAATCGCTTTTCTTTCTTTAGGGTAAGCATAACTCTTTTGTGCCACCAAGCTAAGCTCTGGGCCTTGTATGATCCTTACATCAATAAAACAAAAGACACACCTGATTTGTCTCATTTTATAGATGAGGAAGCTGAGATGGAGTTGTCCAAGGCCACATAACAAAGAAGCAACAGAACCAGAATCCAAATACAGTTTGGCTTAGCTCCCAAGTATGCTCGTTCTCCTTCCTCAACCTGTGGAGTGTACAGAGACCTCAGCTGGGTTGCTCTGGAGGCTGGCACTCACCTGGAATTTGGAAGTATGGTTCTAGGTAGGCTGCTGAGCACCTGGTCCTTGCTGTCCCAGAAAAGAACCCTTTCCACTTAGCTGTCAGGGGAGCCCGCAGCAGTCAGATGCTTACGGGCCACCTGAAGATATGGAAGCCATTCTCCTGAATGCCCAGAAGGTGCCCTTTGTGAACAGAGTAGCTGGGAGTCTACCTTTAAAAGTAGGTTAAAAGTCTCTACCTTTAACCTGCCACCACCATGACTTAGCCCCTTTCCTCTGGCATTGGGAAGCCAGCCAACCACAAAGACTTCTGCCAGGAGAGTAGAAAAGCTCCTGAGCCAAGAAATGGGGCAAAGGTCTAAGAGACATGAGACTCAGACCCATGTGACTCAGACTGCCACCTGAAACCTGCCTCACACTGGCACAAACGCCCTCCACACCAGACAGCCCGCCTCCCCTGGGCCCTGGGCTCCATGCTTCAGGAGTCTGCTCACTCAGAGGAACGGCAGACCGCCTCTGTATCCTGGTGCAAAAAGGAAAGCAATTGATTTTGTTTGGGAGAATTTTACATTAGTCCTTTTTATTATCTCAAGAAGGGTCATGGAATCTACGGAAGCAAAATCAATTACAACCATGCTGAGGGAGGCCAGAGCAGCCCTTTGACTTTGAGCAAGAGGCAGGTCTCCAGATGAGAAATCCTAGCCTTTGAGTGGTTGCTGGTCTTCTCCCTGCTGGCTTGGACTCACGTCACCCACTGCTCTCTATAAAGCTCCTTTGTCACCTGACTGGATACCCCTGCCCCAAGACCCACAGTATGGGACAAGGGGGGACGCTGGTCCACACTGGACCAGTTGATTCCCTCTCCTAGAAATTGAGAATTGGGATCCAGAGCCAGAGAGCCTCTGAATGTGGCTGGAACAGAAGGGGACATTAAAATGGTCACGGGGAAAGGGCATCTTCTACCACGTGTTCTAAAAAGCAGGGGAAACCTGTCTGAACAGAAAAAAATGATAGATAAAAAGCAACAGAAACAAAAGATAGTGTGGAATTCTGGCAAGTCTTCAGACCCTGGCCGCAGACCCCCCTGACTAGGCATGGCTTCCAGAAGGAACTCTCTCAGTTAAGCCGGCTCAAGCTGGTGTGTGTTGTTTGCAACCAAATATCAGAAATATTTTTCTTCACTTTGGTAAATGTAAGAATGATACCCCACAAATTTGTTCAGATGTTTTCTTTTTTTCCTTTTTTTGAGATGGAGTCTCGCTCTGTTGCCCAGGCTGCGGTACAATGACACCATCTCGGCTCACTGCAACCTCCACCTCCCAGGTTCAAGGGTTCTCCCGCCTCAGCCTCCCGAGTAGCTGGGCCTATAGGTGTTTCACCATTTGGCCAGGCTGATCTTGAACTCCTGACCTCAGGTGATCCACCCACCTCAGCCTCCTAAAGTGCTGGGATTACAGGCATGAGCCACTGTGCCTGGCCTCAGCTGTTTTCATTAAGAAACAGGGCCAGGTACGGTGGCTCACATCTATAATCCCAGCATTTTGGGAGGCTGAGGTGGGCGAATCATGAGGTCAGGAGATGAACCCCGTCTCTACTAAAAATACAAAAAATTGGTGGGTGTGGTGGCAAGCGCCTATGGTGCCAGAGGTGACAGAACAAGACTCCGTCTCAAAAAAAAAAAGAGGAAGAAGAAAAAGAAAAAAGACGTAGTCCACAGAGATAGAAACAAATTGTCAGTTGCCAGGGAGAAGTAGGGAGTGACTGTTTAATAGGCATGGGGTTTTCTTTCTGGGTGATGAAAATGTTTTGGAACTTGGTATAACTGCTGGTTGTACAAAATTGTGAATGCACTAAACACCACTGAGTTGTATACTTTTAGATGGCTACTTTTACATTTGGTAAATTTCACCTCAATTAAAAAAAAAAACAGCTTGTTACACCTATGAATATCAGGAAGGCCCAATAAAATGCACATTTTGCCAACTAACTTGCTGAAGTATCTAATTCATTTGTCCATTTATTCATTAATGAGAACATATATACATAGTATTGACCACGTGCCAAGCACTGTGCTGAGAATACTGTGGTGGCCAAGAGAGACATGAATCCTTGCCTTGGAGAGCAAGATGGACAATCAGCAAGCTGTAACATTAAAGTACTTGTTTTTGTCCTCCAGCACCCATGCCTCCTTTCTTCCAGAAACAGAACTCTCCTTTCCAACAAATAATGTATTATCTCAGTGCGATACAGAAAGGAGGCTGGTTCTACCCACCCCTTCCAAGAGATCAGTCAGAATACTCCCATCCTCCTGGCCACAATGACTGGTTCGGAAATGGACACTTGACAAAGGTGAACCAATGAGAATCTCCCTGGAACTTTTCTACCATTGGTATTCTGACAGACTGTCTTCTCACTGATGTTGCTAAGCATGGGATGCTGGGGCCATCTTGCCCATCATGTGGAGATAACTGGTCCAAGAAGTAGAGGGAAAGAGAGAGGGACCCAGAGCCCTACAGTTAGCTGTCCAGAGATATTTCACATTTCCAGTGATGAAGCCAAGAAATTATCTTGCTTTTGCGTTAAGCTAGTTTGAGTTGTGTTTAATCACTTGTATTGAAGATTTTTTCATTGCGAGGAGGACAAGGGGTGTACTTGATACCGTGGAAGCTCACAGCAGGCACTTCTATTAGAACACAGGTTATATGAAGTGTTTTTTCCTATAATTTACATGTACATATAGGATTTCAACATTGATTGACTAGTGAACATTTATTCTCAAACTGCTGTTGCTATACATCACTACACTATGATTTCCAAAACGTTTTATGAGACCAAGCACAGTGGCTGATGCCCGTAATCCCAACACTTTGGGAGGCCAAGGCAGAAGGATCGCTCGAGGTCAGGAGTTCAAGACCAGTGTGGGCAACATAGTGAGACCCCCATCTCTACTAAAAACATTTTTTTAATTAGCCAGGCATGGTGGTGCATGCCTGCAGTCCTAACTAGTCGGGAAGCTAAGGTGGGAGGATCCCTTGAGCCTAGGAGTTTGAATCTGCAGTGAGCTATGATCATGCCACTGCACTCCAGCCTGGATGACAGAATGAGACCCTATTTCAAAAAATTAATTATTAATTAATTAAATGTTTTATGGCCACTGCTGTTTGAGAAAGATTACACCACAACATACCATCTCTGAGCCCTTGGAGAACAGTCTGTAAGGGAGCCATTCCTAGGGCCTCTGTGTTTCCAGATCCCTGAGGAAATAGCTGGCCAAAGCCACACAATGGCAGTGGCAGTGCAGGGGTAACCCTCAGTCTCTGGAAGCTCAGAAGAGCCTGAATTGATCATGTATGTTTAGCATTCTTCATCACATCCTTCATTCCAGCAGGACTGAGGCTGGTTTCCTAGCAACCCTGCTCCATTCCTGTCCACCCACCCAGCATTACAGTCCATTCTTCTTTCCTAGGTTACTAGAATCACTCCCTGATGGTCAGATTCTCAAAGTCTACTACCTCCCTTCTCCCTTAACTGCCCCCCGAGGAAGTTCTCACTATTCATCACACATGACATTTACATACAGCTTTACCATTTATAACATGCTTCCACTCACCTTTCTTCCTCAGACACTCACCGCCACCCTACGAGGTAGGAATTACTCCCTTCAATGTACTGATGAGGAAACCGAGGCTCAATAAAGGAACCAGGATGGGACAATTAAAAAGAAATCACCCATCTCAACAGACTGCTGTCCACATAATTACTCATAGGCTGAACACTCTCCCACCCTGGTTTCTGGCCTTTGCCAGTTGATTCTGTCATCGGTCTCATTGAAACTCTGTGACTCTTGCTATCTTAACTGGCAAGGGACCTGATCCTGCTTTACCTTCCAGGATGCAGTTTCCACATCCTGCCCACATTCTTGGGGACATCTAGTCTCTTACTAGATGGGTGTTTTGCTTTTCACCCATCACAGACATCTCAGGAGGTCACAGGGTCACAGGCATAGGATGATGGTTGGAAAACACCAAATCCAGGAGGTCTTTGACAACCTGAAGATTTAAGTGCCTGTCAGTTGTAGCTAATACATAGGTTAACAATAGGGATACACAACATAATTCAGGATATGGCTGATGTTTCCAAAACTAATTTGACATTTATGGCAAAGAGAACTTAACCCTAACAGGACTCTGCCCTGGCTCCCTGGGGTGGGCCACGGAGCTCAGTTCACCAAGGCGGGGGGCGCTTCCGGAGAAACCAGAAGCAAAGCAGTTTCTCCAGAAGAAGGTGCTGATTAAGCAGAGGAGATTGTGCAAACTGTTCGATTCCATTTAATATTATGAGAAAAAACTCCAGGAGACCTTGTGTCACAATGTCAGCCACAGCAGTTGTCTGTGACAAGGCTGGCCATTCAGAGCCTGGTTACCAAGCCCTGGCAGCAAGAGTTTATTTTACACGACTGTGTGTGTTTATGTGCATGTGTGCATCTGTGTGAGTGTGTGTAGTTTTATGATTGTGGCATATAAAATTACTGTTTTGTTTTGTTTCTGGGTTTTTTTTGTTGTTGTTGTTTTTTGTTGAGATGGAGTCTCGCTCTATCACCCAGGCTGAAGTGCACTGGCACAGTCTAATAGCCTCCATCCCCTAGGGTTCAAGCAACTCTTGTGCCACCCAAGTAGCTGGGATTACAGGAGCTCACCACCATGCCTGGCTAATTTTGGATGATTAGAGATGCAGTTTCACCATGTTGACCAGGCTGGTCTCAAACTCCTGACCTCAAGTGATCCTCCCACCTCGGCCACCCAAAGTGCTGGGATTACAGGTGTGAGCCACCGTGCCTGGCCTACATTTGCTGTTTTTCTAAGACCAAAGCAGCTAGGTCTCAGAAGTGTTATTTGGTTCAAACTAATGTTTTGAAAAATGGAAAATTCCATACTTATGGATGATATATTCACAACCCTCTTTGGAAAGTTTACTTATCAAAACCTACAAGCAACACAAAGGATTTGGCTTTCAGTTGATGAGTATTAGAAGTAAGGGCCCGAGGGAGAGTGGGCCGTGCTCTCAATCATGCCCAGTCCCTGGCAGCTCCAGCAAGAGGCCTCACAGCTGCCTATCAAAGGCATCATCTGCTGGGACCAAGTCAGACCCTGCTTATTCTACTCGGAACCCCTGTGTGCCTCATTTGCTGGCAAAATGATCTTGTTCTCTGCTTCCGTTTCCCCTTCATGGACTCTAGCACTTCCTCTGCTTTCCAGCAAGCGTGAAGGCTTCCAGCACTCCAAGCTCAACTTGCAATTCCACTCCTGGTTTCTCTGACATACACCCGCTCCCGAACCCTCTTTCCCCACTACGCCTCATTCAATGCCAGCACACCACAGGATGGCTTTCGTGAATGTTTTTAAATGTCTCAGAAATGTATTACAATGGAAATGTCTGTCATTTTATCCAGGTCTATTCCCCTAAAACGTGGGCTGTCTTAAGAAAACTTCAATAAGGGAGGATGCTGCTTTCAGAGAAAAGAGACTCCGGGAGAAGCTGGAAACCTTGCAACCTTATTGAGGACCTGGGGAAACAGAGGCCTGGGAAATGGCAACCCAATAAGAGGCACAGTTGGCCAGAAAAAAAGGAGCTGTCCAGGAAGGGATGAGCCCTCAAAGGCTACCCATAGGAGTTTTCAGGGTCTGATTCACGCTAGGTGGGCTTCTCCAGGGAAACATCCCAAACTCACATACCCTGAGACAGGCAGTGCAGCCTTCACTTCAGACGCTGCTGCTGGCAGTCCTGTGGGAGGAAGGCAGAGACTGAGAAGAGGGAAGGGAAGTGTGCAGAGGAAGTCAAGAAGCTAACATTACTGGTATGGGGGACCCACCAACAAGGCTTGTACAACTTCTCCACTATTTACAAAGCAGGCATTTCACCAAAACAAGGCTCTTTAGTTTGGTGATGTTATACAAACAGTGCAATATTTGGGACATATTTATACTAAAATATTGTTCATTGTTTATCAGAAATTCAAATTCAACCTTTGTCCTGTATTTTACCGGCAATCCTAGGAGGGTGGGGAGGCTTCCAGAAGTGACACAAAACCACCTACCCAACCTGTGATGACAGCCTACCCACCCCTCTCCCCCAAGGTGAAACCTACACTACCGTCAGCACGAATGAAGGACAGGCTCACATTTCAAAGGGAGAGTCAAGAGGGGTCAGGATGAGGATGCGACAAAGAAGTGCTCCCAGCTCCCTGCATCTAGCCTGGGCTCTGGCCCAGTTCCCAGACCAAGGGTCTAAGCATACATGGTGTAAGTAGCTCCCACACCTACCTATCCATCACCTCCAGGAAGTATTATATCCCTCACCCTGTGACACCTTCCCCAAAGTACATCTGTGGTCCCTACAGCAGCCTTTTTAAATTTTAATCTTGACTATGTAAATGACAGCTGCAAATGATTATGCGACTGGTTCACTGTAAAAGAAATGGAAAATAGAAGAAACCCTAAGTGAAAGAACAAGAGGCAATCCTATTGTGCTGAAATGTTCTCTTGCAGTCTTTTCAAATGCATATATGAACTTCTTTTTACGTAGCTGGCATCATACCATACATTCATTGTTTTCCCTTGTTTTTACTCCAGCTGTTTTTTCATTTGACATCATCCCATTCAACTCAACTTTAGTCAATAAATATTTACCAAATGTCTGCTATAGGCGCCTCACTGTGCGCCGAGCAGTAAACAAGCCTGATACAGTCTCTGCTCTGTGCTGCTATGGTTCAGAGTGGGAGTCAGACACTGAACAAGGGAGATAAAAAGTGAATTAAATAGTCTCCTACAAAGTCTGCAATATAATTCAATTGTACATTTTGCTTTCGAGGAAATATGTTCTTAGAAATACTGAGAGAATGTTTTAAAGGGTTATATTTAAAGTAAATATTTTGTGCATGACTCTAAATGGTAGAACATTTAAATGAAAATAGGTATTGCCTATTTGAATTTATTTGTGTACCACGTGAACCCCGAGGCTTCCTGGGATTGCTACTTAACAAAGCACTGTGATGTCTGAAAGGCCAACGTGTTCTTCTACTGCATGATTTTGGGGGCTGCCTCCAACACTTTTTTGTGACACTTTTGTGTGACTAGACTATAAGTTCTTTAACACCTTATAGATAAACATTTACATTGATTCTAAACATTTACTTTTATAATAACAGAGCAATGAACATCTTTGTGCATGAATATCTGTGTGTGCAAATCTGATTATTTATTTGGGATAAGCTCTATCGTCCATATAAAGAATGAGTCTGGGGCAGAGATTGGCTGGTTATACGCAAAACCTATTTCCTCATTCTCCCAGGCACAGGCTAGACTACATTTCCCAGCCTCCTTTGTAGTTAGGGATGGCCTCATGACTCATTTCTGGCCAATGGAATGAAGGCAGAAGTGATGTTTCCATCCCCATTGGGGCTGGCTGGAATACCTCCCATGTGTGCTCCTCCATGTTCTTTCTACTTCTTCTAAGAGTCTGTAGAAGCCACATGTTGAAAATGGAAGAGTCCCAAGTTGGAAGGAGGTTGGGTGCTAGGATCACCATTTGAGGAAGAATTACCCACTAGCTGGTCAGGGATCAGCCATTTTGAACATTACACAAGCAGGAAATGAACTTCTGTTGTGACAAGCCACTGAGATTTTAAGTCTTATCTGTTATAGCCGCTAGTGTTAACTAATACAGGATTCCTGCCTTCACTTCCCCTGCCAGAGTCCAATCCAGGTATGCCCAGCTGGGCATCTCAGGTGGTAGAAATGCCGTGGTCTCCACTCAAAGTTTCCTCTCCATTCTCCTGTGCACCTGCCCAGTTTCACCACAGGAACCAAGCCCCAGTCTTGTTCTTGATAGTCTTCCTCCCTGGGAATTGTCCCAAAAGCTGAGCCTCAGTGGAAGCTGCCCTACCCAGATATCCACCTGGGAAGACCCCAGAGAAAGCCACCGGCTGCCTACCCTGGGATTTGCTTTGTAGCCTCTGCATCTAGAAGGCCAGCACCAATTTCTACCCATGAAACAAAAAGAATCTATACACATCACAGGATAAATAACCCCACAGATTACAAATAACCCATTCTCCAGGCTCACTGGCACTCATTCTATGCCCGGAAACCTCTGTGTCATTTTGTCTCTATGTCTCTTTCATCAGAAAGCAAATGGACAATGTAGCTCTGTTCTGGGAAGAGCTATGGGTTACTGCAAATAGAAGTGTCTGACTATGACTGCTGGTCTGCCTGGAGTTTGGGTCAGCAGGGGATGTCAGCTTTTCAATCCCTCTCTAAAAGCCCCTTCCCCCAACTATGCATTAGGGAGCCTTCTCTGTAGCTGGAAGACAGACACTCAGTGTTCCTTCCTGGAGGCTGCAAGTCCATCCATCCTTGTGCTGTGATTGCCATCTTGTGGCAGAGAGACAGCAAGGCAGTGGGGGAGGATCCAACCAATGACGAGCCTCCCAAGAGCACCATGAGATGATGGTTAAAATCAGAGTTCCTTCCAAAGCCCTTTCCTTTGTCTGCCCCACTACAAAAAAAAAAAAAGTCCTGCTCTCTGTTTACCATTCCCCAAATCATATGCTTTGGGGATTCTCTGCAACTAGTTTTTTTATTTAGCTATTATAAAAATAAGGCATGCCCATCATTTACAAATTTACGCCAGGTGCAGGGTTCACGCCTGTAATCCCAGCACTTTGGGAGGCCAAGGTGGGCGGATCACAAGGTCAGGAGATCGAGACCATCCTGGCCAAAGTGGTGAAACCCCGTCTGTACTAAAATACAAAAATTAGCCAGGCATTGTGGCACGCATCTGTAGTCCCAGCTACTCGGCAGGCTGAGGCAGGAGAATTGCTTGAAACCGGGAGGTGGAGGTTGCAGTCAGCTGAGATTGTGCCACTGCACTCCAGCCTGGCAACAGAACCAGACTCAAAAAAAAAAAAAAAGAAAGAAACACTACTGAAGAATTTAAAGACTAAAGTCACAAGTCACCCCAAATGCAGCCACTCTGAACTAGCCAGCATTAGTACGTGGGGCAAGTCCCTGCAGACATCTCTCCATGCCACCACAAGCAGAGAAGCAGATGGCCCAGTAGGGGTTCAGAGCTTGGGCTCTGGTGCCCGGCTGCCGGGGTTCCTGGTTGGCTTTGCCACTTCCTGATTTGTGACCTTGGGCAATTCCTTAACCTCTGTGTATCTTATGTTCTCACCTTAGAAACAGGGAGAACAGTGGCATCTCACAGAGTTGCTATAAGGACTTCCTCTGCAAACCTCAGAGCACAGTGCCTGGCACTTGGTAAACATTCACATGTCAGCCACTGTTATGATGGATGGATGAACAGGCAGATAGTAAGATACACTTTTAGGAGAAGGATGTTTAATGTCACATGTTCCTTTTTTTTTTTTTCGTTTTATTTTTCCCCTTCTTTTCACAGGCAGTGATGCATGTTACTTTTACTTTAAAGCAAAAAGTATGAACTGTAAAAAGAACAGGATAGGGAATCCATAATTGGAGAGACTAGGAACTGAGTAGCTGAATTCTCCTGAGGCCACAGGTAATTAGCCACATGTCTCCTGACTGGCTCTTCATCCCCATCTGGTCTCCCCCTGCCAGCAGCATGCCACCAGGGATGCTGCCCCTAGCTGTAGCAGTTCCCACTTAAGTAGTTCTCAATCAGGAGGAACAAGGTGTGCTAATAACCAACCAGGGAGAAACGGAATTAGGAGAGAAAACCCATCCTGCTGCTGGCACAAATCTATGAACTGGTACAAATCTCTGAGAGCCAGCACCCATACATTGCTCTGTCCAGGGGCTTCAAGGCCACTGAGGAGGGCGAAAGAAATCAGTGGCCATTTCTGCAGTTGTGAAAGGCAGCGGGCATACCACACCTCCTCACTGCCTTCAGGTACTGCCCACTAACTGTGTATGATGCAGGCCTCTCCCAGCCCCCAGCAGAACACGGACCTGCCCTGGCTCTGACTCCCCAGAACCTGCAGTCAGGTGATTGGACCTGTTTCCACTCCAAACTGTGGGTGAGATGGCCTAGTGATGCAGAGCTGGCCATCACCAGGGCCAGCCTGCTTTCCAGCCCCCTGGTTTCCCCATCCAGGATTTGAAGAGTAAACCCAGAGTGTCCCAAAGCAGTCAAAGGAGCCCTGAGAAGAGTCACTGGGATGGAAGGAAAGCTCCCACCACATAAGAATGGGGCATAAAAGGCTATGTCCAATTCCCCTTAGCAATCCCATACACCTGTAGAGGAAAAAAAGAGGCTGGCAGGCTGGGAATGTGCTCACAGAAACAGCCAGCCTTTGGGAGAATGCCAAGTAACAAGGGTATGGACACTCCCTCTTGCCCAGGACAGAGGCACACACCCTGGGGCTGCAATTCTTCTTTCATCCGCCCCTCCCCTCCTGCAGTGAGTGGAGGCCTGGACAGGTAAGAACATCCCACAGAAAGGCATGTCCATGACGAGGCACTGGGAAAGAGAACAGCATTCCCAGAAATGTGTCCCAGGATTCTGCCAGACCACAGATTTGTCACATTTGAGTAGCCCTGAGAAGGCCCCTAGATCTCTTCGTGTACTAGTTGGCTTTGTAAGTGGACATCAGATTTGGATTCTGGAAACTTGGGCTCAAGTCCCAATCCAGGCACTAGCCATGTGACCTTATGTAAGGCATTCCCCATCTCTGGGCCTCAGTTTGCTCAGTAGCATGACAGGGTGAATTAAGAGATGCCTCCATGGCCTCCTCCAACTCTGACTCTACAGTCCTCAATAGTGGCCATAGCATGGAGAAAGGAGAGGAGGAGTGATAGTTGAGGCTCCTGCTCAGGTTAGGTCCATCTCCAGATGCAGCAGAGGAATGACTGACTGGTTATGTTTCCACTTTTCTGTCTGCCCAAAACATGCCTGCCCTTGTTTAAGGAAGGCAACTCCTGATCTCCACCTTGATTTCACATCAGAAAGACATCAGAGAGACTCAGAGTGCAGCTGGGCAATTCTCACATTTTACATCCACAGAAGATAAAGCCCCGAGAGTTAGAGGCAATGTTGGCAGTGAAATCCAGTGAGACCCAGTAGGACTCTGGGTCTACCTCTGCAGAGTGACTGCAGGCTTTCTGAAGCATGCCATCCTTCTGATTGAGACTGCCCAGAACCATAGGGGCTGAAATGGCACTAAGGGCGCTAGAGTGGTGTGCACAGAGTAGGAACATAGAAATTACTAATTCTAGGAATCCAGCTGCATTACAGCCCAATTATTTGCATAATCTCAACAATGGAAGTTTCATACATTTGAAGTTCATTAAATAATTTTTCTATCTTATAAGAAAGTTGGAATAATGCAGTGGTTCATTCTGTGGATCTAAAGAAAGCAATGGACCCTGATCTTGACCCTGATTTCCCAAAAACATAAATGCCTGATTTTGAAACAATTTCAAAGGGTTCCCAAACCCAATGAAATTCACAAATAATCTACTAGGTGTCGTGGGACCCCAGATTAAGAGTCCCTGGAGAAGAAAGACCTCAGGCTTTTAAAAATTGACAAGTGAGATCTAATTAAACTAAAGAGCTTCTGCAGAGCAAAAGAAACTATCATCAGAGTGAACAGGCAACCTGCAGAATGGGGAAAATTTTGCAATCTATCCATCTGACAAAGGGCTAATAGGCAGAACCTACGAAGAACTACAAGTGAAAAAACAACCCCATCAAAAAGTGGGCAAAGGATATGAACACACACTTCTTGAAAGAAGACATTTATGCAGCCAACAAACACGAAAAAAAGCCCATCATCACTGGTCATTAGAGAAATGCAAATCAAAATCACAATGAGATACTATCTCACACCAGTTAGAATGGCAATCATTCAAAAGTCAGGAAACAACGGATGCTGGAGAGGATGTAGAGAAATAGGAATGCTTTTACACTATTGGTGGAAGTGTAAATTAGTTCAACCATTGTGGAAGACAGTGTGGCAATTCCTCAAGGATCTAGAACCAGAAATACCTTTTGACCCAGCGATCCCATTACTGGATATATACCCAAATATTATAAATCATTCTACTATAAAGACACATGCACATGTATGTTTACTGCAATGCTATTCACAGTAGCAAAGACTCGGAACCAACCCAAATGCCCATCTATGATAGACTGGATAAAGAAAATGTGGCACATATACACCATGGAATATTATGCAGTCATAAAAAAGGATGAGTTTATGTCCTTTTCAGGGACATGGATGAAGCTGGAAGCCATCATTCTCAGCAACTAACACAAGAACAGAAAACCAAACACCGCATGTTCTCACTCATAAGTGGGAGTTGAACAATGAGAACACATGGACACAGGGAGAGGAACATCACACACCAGGGCCTGTCAGGGGGTGGGGGGTTAGGGGAGGGATAGCATTAGGAGAAATACCTATGTATAAATACCTAATGTATAAATACCTAATAAATACCTAATGTAGATGACAGGTTGATGGGTACAGCAAACCACCATGGCACATGTATACCTATGTTACAAACTTGCATGTTCTGCACATGCATCCCAGAACTTAAAATATAATTTTAAAAAAAGAAAAGAAAAGAAAGAAAGACCTCAGGCTTCTTAGCTAAAATTCTGAGGTTCAAATCTCAGCTCCACTACTTTCTAGTTAATGTAATCTCAACCTATTTTCCAAACCTCTGAGCCTCCATTTCCTCATCTGTGAAGCTAAGGTAATACCTCCTCCCTCGTAGTATAGTCGTGGGATTAAAGGAGATGTGAAATCCTATAATACAGGGATGCTGCCAGGCTTGCAATCAGTAATAATAGGTGATATAAACTGAGTGCTTTCTAAGCACCAGGCTCTGCCCAATGCACTGTATTTGCACTATCTCAACACCACTAGGAGGCAGGTACTGTTGTGATCCCTGTTTTATAGATAAGGAAGCTGAGACAGAGAGGTTAATATTTGCCCAAGATGGCACAGCTTCTAAATGGCACAGCCAGTCAGTGCATTCCAGAGTCCATGTTTCTAACCACTACATCGTATTATCTCATTAAACAAATTGAATTTACTCCAGAAGTGTGGCTTTAAAAAAATTAAACTCAGAGAATGAAGAAGAATGGAAAGAAAAAGATAGATCTTGGTGAGGAATGAGTTGACCTAAAGGCCCCTTTGCCAACCTGTCTATTTTGTCCCTTTCTAGGGACAGAGGCAGAAAAGCAGTGTCCTGAGCTCTGGGCAGCAGATGGCCCTGAAGCTCCTTCTCACCCAGGTTGTAGCCGGCCGGTGCCTTGAGGACACATTTCATGTGCAGGCACTGCTCGAAAATGCTTTGCAAAAATCATCCCATTCAATTCATCCCACACACTCACAGTGCTGTGAGACAGATGCTACCACTGGCTCCATTTTACAGGTAAGAGAACTAAAACACAGGTGTAAAATGTCCCCCACAACCACTGGTGCCCTAAACTACTTCCCACCACAGGGTCTCATAAACAATTTTGGTAAAATGCTGAGAGGGGATAGTTCTCTTGACCCCCTTTGTGGACAGGAACTGGAGTGGCTCGTTTCACTCAGCCCATCACTGGCCACTCCTCTCAGGAGGGAGAGTGTGAGTGAGCGAATACAGGAACCCGAGCCAAGCAAACAAACACTGGAACTGGAACCGGCAGGTCACTCTTCTCTGGCGGGAGCAGGCTCCGTGTGGGCCCCACGGCAGCGTCCAAGCGTGTTACAACCAGTGCTCTTTCAGCTCTGCCATCCGGATCAGCCAAGTGCCAGCCAGCTCAGTGGAGGGTCAGAGTGACAGCCTCTGGCCTCTCAGCACCCAGGTTCTTGTCCAGCGTCCAAGAAGAATCAGGTCACATGGCCTGTCTGAAAGGTGATGAATGCGGAAGACTTTATTGAGTAGCGGGTGGCTCTCAGTGGAAAGGAAGGCTGGAAAGGGGATGGGAAGGTGATCTTTCCCTGAAGTTCAGCCATCTCCAGCTGGCCCCTCTCCGAAGCCAGACTGTCTGAAGTCAGCCACATCTATCCATAGTCTCTGATGCTCAGTTGCTTCTCTGCTCACTGTTCAGCCGCTTATATCCTCGATGCTCAGCTTCCTGTGTTGTTCTGCCAGTTAAAGTTTTTTATGGGCACAGGCTATGGGTGACGCAGGCCAAAAAGGCAACATTTAGACAGAAAAATGGGGTCAGCTGTTTTCACTTAGGGTGCAGCTCCAGGCTTCAGGGTGGGGTTTAGCTGGGAGCCCTAGCCCTTCTGTTTCAGTACAATAGTTAAAATCAGAAACTTTGGGGCCAAATCCAGTAAAATGTGTAGGGGTGGGGAGAGGGGCTGTTAGGGAAGAGGATTAAATAAGCACAGTCCACATACCGCACATTGGAGCTATTTCTACCCCATGTGAACTGCATGGGTGTAAGGAACATGGCTGTTCTTTGGTCAAGGATAGGCCAAGGTAAGATGTTTACATCCCTGTGTGTCTCAGCGAGTTCAGAGCACAGGTGTATAACTCCACTTGTTATCACAGCCATGTAGCCATCACTACCTGGGAAGGCCATCACTTGGCTGTACACCACTATTGTCTATAAAAGGCATAATTGCCCTGTTGACACTGCGCTGGCGCCCGGAGAAAGAGAGAGAGAGCCAAAGCTGTCCATCTGCAAGACGGACAGAGTGGAACCACGGCACTGCTCGCCCTGGTGCCCAGAGAGAGAAAGAGTTAAATTGCTGACCCTGAAGGCAAGAGAGAGCAGGCCACGCAGCTGTGTGTGGGGGCCGCCGGACCAAGCAGCTGAGACAGGGTGGACAGCGAGAAAGCTGTTGATAAGAGCTGCTGCTGAATAAAATAATTCACCTGCCTATGGCCCCCCAAGTGTTCTTTCTGTTCATCCACCCGCTCCCTCCGGATCTCAGCATGACCTTTGGCGTAGTCATGAACCTGACAATGGATGTGTCAGGACTCATCAGAGAAGCCATCCCAAGGCTGGAGAAGATAAGTAGAGGAAGTGAGCTGGCAGATTTGAGTCAGAAAGTTGTTGGGTGAGGCAGGCAGTGCTTTAAAGGAGGAAATTGGAGGCTTGAACCCCAGCTAGAAAACAACAACCCACTCTGATTTTCAGAGCCACTGGGAAAACTCAGCACCCAGGACTCTGACATAAATGACAGTGGGACACAGGAAGAGCCCTTGCCCCATCCCCTCCAGCCAAGTGAACCAGACCTCATTCTTTGGCTCCGAATTCAGCCTCCAGATAAGCAGCAGCAAGTCAGTGGGGACAGGACGGAGACTTTCCAAAGGAAGAAGTGCAGGACCGTGGAAAAGCTGACACCCTGTCTGCATATGCATCCTCACACCCCTCACCTTGCTTAAAAATAGTTGTTCCTAATCTTGGCCACACAGTGGAATTACTTAAGGAACTTTTAAAAAATACCAGTCTTCTCTAGGGATGGGACTTGGAGATTCAAGTGTCAAAAACCCACCAGGTGGTCTTCATGTGCAGGCAGAATTGAGGATTCATCCTCGATTTGTCACCCATCATGTCTTATCAAGGACACCTGCACTCTAAGTTCGGTCCACACAGGCTCTGCCTCAACATCACTTGGGGACTCATTAGAAATGCAGAATCACAGCTCCCTCCCCAGTCCTCTAGACTCGGAATCTGCATTTTAACAAGATCCCCAGATGATTCATGTGCACAGTAAAGTTTGAGAGATACCAGTTTAGACTCTTACTACCCACCCACCACCCCTTTCCGTCTAAACAATCAGCAGCTGTTCCACTCCCCACCTCCCTTAGCCTGAGACAGGAATCAAGATGTAATGCAAGGGTTCCCAAGTTTTAGTATGACTTAGAAGCATCTGGGCAGCTTATTTAAAATACAGATACCCAGGCTCAGGTGTGTTTAACACACACTCCCCACCCCAGGTGCTTCTGCCCCAGGTGCTCCAGAAGCTGTGAATGGAAAAGCTGTTATCGCGAAAGCACAGAGGTATTGGAATCAGGCGAATCACACCCTAAATTCTGACTCTGCCACTTGCTATCTATGTGAACTACAGGAGTCACAGACGTCTCTGAGCATGTTTTCTCACCTACAAAAATCAGGATAACAACATCTCACTTACAGTGATGTTATGGCTTGTACTATGTCCCCCAAAAAGATAGGACAAACTCCTAACTCCCAGTACCAGAAAATGTTACCTTATTAGGAAATAAGATCATTGCAGATGTAATCAGTTAAAATAAGGTCATCCTGGAATAGGGTGGGCTCTTGATCCAATATAACTGGTCTCATTAAAAAACACATATGGGCCAGGCGCGGTGGCTCAAGCCTGTAATCCCAGCACTTTGGGAGGCCGAGACGGGCGGATCACGAGGTCAGGAGATCGAGACCATCCTGGCTAACACGGTGAAACCCCGTCTCTACTAAAAAAATACAAAAATCTAGCCGGGCGAGGTGGCGGACGCCTATAGTCCCAGCTACTCGGGAGGCTGAGGCAGGAGAATGGCGTAGGCCCGGGAGGCGGAGCTTGCAGTGAGCTGAGATCCGGCCACTGCACTCCAGCCTGGGCGACAGAGCGAAACTCCGTCTCAAAAAAAAAAAAAAACACACACACACACATATACACAAGGGGAGAATGCTTTGGAACAACAGAGGCAGGGACTGAAATGCTATAGGTACAAGCCAAGGAACACCAAGAATTGCCACCACCACCAGAAGCAAAGAAGCAGCACGGTAGGCCTCTCCCTGCTCCAGGTTTCAGAGGGAGTGTGGCCCTGCCGACACCTTGATTTCAGACATCTAACCTCCAGAACTGACTGTCAGTTTCTGTTGTTTTAAGCCACCTGGTTTATGGTGCTTTGCTATGGCAATGCTGGGAACCAAATACCAGTCAGGGTCAATGATTAGAGAGTTAATATTTGGGAGATACTACAAATACAAGGTGTCAACAAAAATGGTTCCCATCTCCTGTACCATACCCCATTTTCTGGTTTTCCAGTCCTTTGTCGGCATTCAACACAACAGCACTACAGCTGCCCACTCCTTCAAGGAGCTTTGGGTCCAGAGTAAAGCAGCAGGGAAAATTCTTTGCAGGGTAACACACGAAGATACTCAGTCCTGGCACCATAAGCAGCCAGACAACAGCTCTCAGAGCAGAGCAGTGTGATCAAAACCTAACTCTGCCTGTGCCAAGTCCACAGCGGCAATGACCCCCCCCCCCCCGCCAACGTGGCCCCAGCAGCTGTCAGCAACCCAGAAGGAAGCCTTCTCCCTGAGTGACCCACTGCTTCCCCTACCCACACCCCAAAGAAAAAATACAAAGGATGGATCAAGTAACTACTCAGACTTGGAAAATTATTTCAGAAAAGTCATAAAATCTTAAAAGGAACTTTGAGTGATGCCAACTGGATTGAGTAAAAGAGAAAAAAGATGCAAGGACAAGGTTATTTGAATATGAAAAGCAAAGAATGGCTCTTAGAATGAATGAAGAATTATAAGACATTCCTGCAAAACGGGACTTAGAAAGCATCTCCCATCCCCGCTGCTGAGAGGGCGATGAGCTCACCCTGAATCATTTTACAGATAGGGAACTGAGGCACAAAGACAGGAAGGGTTATCCAAGGTTACACAGGTGAAACAGAGCTAGGACCTGAGACTTCTGACTCCCAGCCTGGTGCTCTTTCCAACACTAGAATTCCTGGGAGGATGCCTCATTCGTTTGTCTGTAGAGGGTTATTGAGTCCAAGCTGCTCTGATTGTGAAAGGTTCTCTCAAGCCACAGAGCTATGAGCATGTGAAAGAAACCCGAGAGTGTGGCAGCAGGGATCCTTCCATTGAAGTCAATACAAAGCGAAAAATTTTGTTTTGTCATAAAAAGTCAGACCCAGAAACCCTGCCAGGCAGCAACTCTGGACAGTGCTCCTCTAAGCCCACGTGTAGACTTTGCCCTGGCGTCTTTGCTGCACAGACAGAGAACCTGCTGGGCTCCCCTCACCTTAGATTGTATCCTGACCCTTTGTTATGAACCGAATGTTGGTGTCCCCACCAAAATTAATACGTGAAATCCCTAACGCCTAATGTGATGGTATTAGGAGGTGGGGCCTTTGGGAGGTAATTAGGTTTAGATAAGGTCATGCGGGTGGAGCTCCTACGATGGGATTTGTGTCCTAACAAGAGGAGACCAGAGCCCTCTCTCTGCCACGTGGGGATACAGTGAGAAGGAGGCTACTGTGAGATGGAGGCCATCCGAAAGCCAGGAGGAGGGTCCTAACCAGAACTCAACCATGTTGACATCTTGATCTTGGAATTCCAGCCTCCAGAGGTGTGAGAAATAAATGTCTGCTGTTGAAGCCACCCAGTCTATGGTAATGTTACAGGGAACTGAACAGGCATGAGCGGTACTTAGTCACCCAGTAAGAATGCTGGGTGATGGTTCGGCAATTATGACATTGCTTCTCTAAAAGTGATAAATTAAGGCTGGGCACGGTGGCTCACACCTATAATCCCAGCACTTTGGGAGGCCAAGGCGGGCAGATCACCTGAGGTAGGAGTTTGAGACCATCCTGACCAAAATGTAAATGTTTAGTAAAACTCTGTTCCTACTAAAAATTAGCTGGGGCTGTGGTGGCATGTGCCTGTAATCGTGGCTACTCAGGAGGCTGAGGCAGGAGAATCCCTTGAACCTGGGAGGCTGAGGTTGCAGTAAGCCGAGATCGCATCACTGCACTCCAGCCTGGGCAACAAAGGGAGACCCTGTCTCAAAAAAATATAAAATAAAATGAAAGTGATAAACCGGCAGCCGGTGCTAGGGAGAGGCCATTTCCTTAAGGTCCACAGCTGTTGCACTAAAGTGTTAATTGAGGCCAGGTGCAGTGGCTCACGCCTGTAATCCCAGCACTTTGGGAGGCTGAGGCAGGTGGATCACCTGAGGTCGGGAGTTCAAGACCAGCCTGACCAACATGGAGAAACCCCGTCTCTACTAAAAATACAAAATTAGCCGGGCGTGGTGGCGCATGCCTGTAATCTCAGCTACTCAGGAGGCTGAGGCAGGAGAATAGTTTGAACCCAGAAGGCAGAGGTTGCTATGAGCCGAGATCGTGTCATTGCACTCCAGTCTGGGCAAAAAGAGTGAAAGTCCATCTCGAAAAATAAAAAATAAAGTGTTAATTGAATGCAGATGCCTGGGAAGAAGCAACTTCCCAGACATCTGCATTAAGACACAAAATGGCGGAATATGACTTTCCGGGGGCACTCCACCAGAAAAGGGAAGAAGAACCTCAGATGGGCATGCGTACAACTTCCTAAGCACACTGCATGTTCTCACTTCCCAAGCCTAAGAAGGGCACTGCACACATGGGCAGCCCATCCTAAGGGAAGAAGCATGGGAAAGAGTTGGCCTAAAAAGCCCTAGGATCACAGTTAAGCTCTGCACTTGACGTTCAGGTGCCCACTTGGGTTTCTTCCAAGCCTACTTTTCTTTCTTTCTTGTTCTAAGGCCAATTTAAGTAAACTTCCACTCCTGCTCTGAAACTTGCCTCTGTCTCTTTTTCTGCCTTATGCCCCTCAGTCAAATTCTTTCTTCTGAGGAGGCAAGAATTGAAGTTGCTGTAGACCCCTATGGATTCACTGCCGGTAATGGGGATATCTTCCACCAGTAATGGTATTTTGTTATAGCGGCTTGGACAGAGTAAGACATCCTTAAAATCCTAGAATGGCTCATCGAGAGGGGGCCTAAGGAGCATTCTGGTCAAACCACCTCATTTCACACCAAAAGCCAGGCCCAGAAAGGAAGGACACATTTGGAATGGAATAATGAGAATAGCAATGGATGGTGACAATAACAGATGCTTGTTAAACAGTGATCATGCTAACCATGTGTCAGGCACCGCTGCATAGTACTTTCATGACCTCCTTGAATTCTCGTGACAACCCTGGGAGGTACTTGTATCAGTTGGGGTTTAGTACAAGAAACTAGGTCCGCTGGCTTACACCTGTAATCCCAGCACTTTGGGAGGTCAAGGTCGGGGGATCACGAGGTCAGGAATTTGAGACCAGCCTGGCCAATATGGTGAGACCCCATCACTACTAAAAGTGCAAAAATTAGCTGGGCATGGTGGCATGCTCCTATAATCCCAGCTACTCAGGAGGCTGAGATGGGAGAATCACTTGAACCTGGGAAGTGTAGGTTGCAGTGAGCTGAGATTGCATTATTGCACTCCAGCCTGAGTGACAGAGCAAGACTTCATCGGAAAAAAAAAAAAAGAGAGAGAGAGAAAGAAAGAAACTGGAACAACTCGGGGTATTTTAAGCAGAAAGAGATTTAATAAAAGAAATTAGGCACCACAAAATCATTAGAAGAGCTGGAGAAGTAGGCTCTGGCCTAGGTGCCAGGACTGATTTCCAGAACAATAAGAACTAGTCAATTTTGGGAGATGCTATCTCTAAGGCTGA
The DNA here is from genome assembly GCF_001698545.2 of Rhinopithecus bieti. NCBI lineage: Eukaryota > Metazoa > Chordata > Mammalia > Primates > Cercopithecidae > Rhinopithecus > Rhinopithecus bieti. The sequence continues at coordinate 2,036,824 of NW_016819104.1, forward strand.
CGCTAGACTACTAAGTCCATGACACAGCCCCAGTGCTGTAAGCCAGAGGTCAGAAACCAGAATGAGGAATTATCTGCCCCCGAATGCTGTCTCTGTAACCACTGCTCATTCCAGGAGGCTGGAAGCAGGATACTAGAACACTGCAATAAAACCTTTTACTCTCACTCCCTCGCTTGCCAGCAGAAGGGTCAGGAAGAAGGCCTGTGCGTGGCCTCACTTGGCCTTCCAAATACTGGGCAAGTGTCTGTAATTACAATTAGACTCTACATTCTATTCTAAGCCCTAGCCGCAAAACATCTGAAAAATGTAGATTGTTGCTTTCCAGGCCCCATAGTACAGGAAGGCAGCCTAGAAGGAGAGTGGAATGGAGATTGAGCAAGCCAGTCCACAACACTGCTAGCCAATCCATAGTCATTACTAGTGTCATTTCTGCGTCTTACAGATAAGTAAAATGAGGCATAGAAAGGTTCAGTAATTTGCCTAAGGTAACACTGAAAATCAGTGGTGGAGCCAGGATTTGAACCCAACGGATCTGACGTCAGGATCCTCACTCTTAAAATGATCCCTTTCAAAAAAGGACAGTTTACAACTTTAGACAGCATATTTACAAAAGAGATACACTTTTTGCTGCAGAAAATGACCAGATAAAGCTCCATTTTTTGATATTACACTATCAAAAAATTGTCAGTATGGGACTCTAAATTCAGCAGAACTGCTTGAAATAGAGTTCAGATATCTAAGAAGTTTTTTAAATAGCCATTGTATAAAATCTAGTCTCACATGTTGATGGAAATGGAAGGATGAAGTAACACTATGCTATTCAACTCAGAATATCCTAGGAGAACACAGAGAAGCAGAGACACTATAGCCTTGGAGCACCAGCAGCTTGTCCTGGCTTCCTCACGAATGGCCGTGAAGAAAGGTGGATAGGAAACTGTAAAACTACTAGACGAAAACAGGAAAAGCTCTACCTCACTGGTCTGGGAAAGTATTTCGTAAATATCATTCACTTCACAAACCCTGGCAACAAAAGCAAAAATAGACTAATGGGATTGCATCAAACTAAAACACTTCTGCACAGCAAAGGAAACAACGAAGTGGAGAGAGGACCTACAGATTGGGAGAAAATATTTGCAAATCATGCATCCAATAAGGCACTAATACCCAAAATACATAAGGAACTCAAACTACTCAATAATAGGAAACCAAATAACTCTGTTTGTTTGTTTTGTTTTTGAGACAAACTCTCACTCTGTGCCCAGGCTGGAGGGCAGTGGCATGATCTTGGCTCGCTGCAACATCCACCTCCCAGGCTCAAGCAATCCTCCCACCTCAGCCTCCTGAGTAGCTGGGACTACTTAATCTTAATCAGGGACAGGCGCATGCCACCATATTCAGCTAATTTTTTTTGTTTCTTTTTGTTTTTGGTAAAGATAGGACTTCATCAGGTTGCCCAGGCTGGTCTCAAACTCCTGGGCTCAAGCAATCCAGCCGCCTCGGCCTCCCAAAGTGCAGGGATAACAGGCATGAGCCACCACACCTGGCCCACTCTATTTTAAAATGGATAAAAGACCTGAATAGCCATTTCTCAAGAGGCTGTATAAATGGCCAACAGATATATGAAAAAATGCCCAACATCACTAATCATTAGGGAAATGCAAATCAAGGCCACAGTAAGATATCACTTCATCCTAGTTAGAATGGCTATTATCGAAAAATAACAAATGCTGCCAAAGATTTGAAGAGAGGGGAATTCCTATACATCGTTGGTGGGAATGGAAATGAGCGTGGCCATTGTGGAAAACAATATGGTGGTTCCTCAGGAAATTGAAAACAGAACTACCATATGATCCACCAACCCCACTTCCGGGCGTATATTCAAAGGAATTGAGATCAGTATGTCGAGGAGATGTCTGCATCCCATGTTCATTGCCACGTCATTCACAATAGCCAAGATCTGGAAACAACCTAAGTGCCCATCAATGAATAAATCGATTTTTAAAATGTGGTGTCTCTATATACTATAGAATACTATTCAGCCTTGAAAAAGAAGAAAATTCTGTCACTTGCAGCAACATGGATGAATCTAGAGGACACTATGCTCAGTGATATAAGCCAGGCACAGAAAGACAAATACTACACATGATCTCACATATATATGGAATCTTTTTTTGAGATGGAGTCTCACTCTGTCACCCAGGCTGGAGTGCAGTGGCGTGATCTTGGTTCATTGCAACCTCCAGCTCCTGGGTTCAAGCAGTTCTCCTGTCTCAGCCTCCCAAGTAGCTGGGACTATGGGCACCTGCCACCACACCGGGCTAATTTTTGTATTTTTAGTAGAGATGGGGTTTCACCATATTGGCCAGGCTGGTCTCGAACTCCTGACCTCAAGTGATCCACTCGCCTCTGCCTCCCAAAGTGCTGGGATTACAGGCGTGATCCACCACACCCAGCCGTGTATGGAATTTTCAAAAGCTGAACTCATAGAAGCAAAGTAGATTTTCAATGTCCTCACCACAAAAAAATGATAAGTATTGAGGTGATGGATATGTTCATCAGCCTGATTTGATCAATTCTACAATGTCTACATGCATGGAAACATCACATTGTACCCATAAATATATGTGATTATTATTCATCAATTAAAAGTTTAAAAATTAGCCAGGCATGGTGGCTCATGCCTGTAATCCCAGCACTAAGGGAGGCCTAGGCAATAGGATCACTTAAGGTCAGGAGTTCAAGACCAACCTGGCCAACATAGTGAAACCCTGTCTCTATTTAAAATACAAAAATTAGCTGGGCATGGTGGTGTGCACCTGTAGTCCAAGCTACTTAGGAGGCTGAGGCAGGAGAATGGCTTGAACCTAGGAGGCAGAGGTTGCAGTGAGCCGAGATCATGCCACTGCACTCCAACCTGGGCGACAGAGTGAAACTCCATCTAAAAAAAAGTTTAAAAATTAAAGTGGATTAATTCTGAAAAAATAAAAGGAAAGCAGATAGGCATCTGGAAAAGGTACCAGAACCTCCCCATTCCAAGGTTACTGATCACAGAGTTGTGAATGGATGTCTGGGGGTGATGTTGTAGAACAAAGTGATCAACAACAAGCAGTGATTCCCAAACCCTCACCTGGGATCTAGAGTGCAAGACCCACAGACCTGCCCTGTGGGCAGTGAGGAGAGATCAATGAGCAGCTGTCCTCATGCTTGGGTGCCCACCTCCTTTCTTCAACCTTACAAATCTGACCTGTGGATATGAGGTCTAAAACCCCCATCGACATAAGTCTGATTTTCTTTCTGCTCTGTCTCCAACACAGACAAGAAGAGAACCTTTAAGGTCCCAAAAGAAAAATGATAAATTCCAACAAGGTTTGAGATTAATTGCATTTTTCATTTTTTATTTAACTCGCTTTGCTTTCTATGGCTCCAGGAAAGCATGAGTGGTCTATAAGGGCTGTCCCTTAGCCGAGCATCATAATCTTTGCTAATTCAGGACCATGACATGCATGGAGGAACAAATGGATAGTTACATAGACAAATTGACTCTTGGTGGGTAGATGAACTGGTAGATAAATAATGCTGTAAAGACAGAGAAACAGAGACAGAGAGAGTAAATCTTAAACAGTCAATCAGCAAGGCCAGGGCTGGAACAAACACTATCTCCCTAGAATTTCCCAGAAGAATGTGGCTTCTGGAAGGCTTCTAGGAGTGTACGTCGAAGAATATTCAAATTGCCCAAAGAAATAGCAACAACAAGCACAACAACAAAAATCAGTTGTCCAACTACAAAAGAGTGAACAGAATAATTATGAACCTCAGCAATTAGAAATAGAAGAGGAAAGAAAATGGAAAGAGAGACTTATGAAAAACCTTAACACTCCTATCTACTGCCAGGTTCAAAGTAATGTCCAAACCAATCAGCAAAACTCCTAAGAGAAGCCTGCGGCTGCAAGAAATCCTTCCAAGGTCACTGAGTCCCTACCCTGCTGGAGGGAGGCAGAGCTATTCCTAAGTCGCCCTCCCCTGGAACAGAAGCTCGGATCCCAAGGGCTGATTCCTGCGCCTTGGAGAAATACTCTTTAAAATTAAAGAATTACTTGGCAGGTTTTTTCTTCTCTTGCCTAGTCGTGCATTACCAAAAGGAAGAATATGCTGCAACTGTCAGGTCCAGCGACTCCACCCTCTGTCTAGGAAGGAGCTCACGTGTGCACTGTCATCAGACAGATTTGTCCCTAGAGCCAAGATGTTCTCTGCGGTCTCGGTTATAACACCCAGAAAATTAGATCCAAGGCTGCTGCTATTTCTGCAGACTGGCATTGGTCAGTAACAGGCAGGGCAGGGAAGGAGTGGATGGAGAAAGTAATTACCTGTTTTGAATAGGGATGGCAGGGAGGCAGTATAGGGGCGGGAGGAACATGCACAGATCTTTGGGTTTTCATTTCTGCTCTGCCAGATGGCCACTGTGTGCTGTAAGCAAGTGACCTCACCTCTCTGCCTCTCTGAACTTCCACTTTCCCATCTACAAAAAGAGATAGTAGTGCCTATCCTCTGAGGTTATTTCAGGATTAAAGATTATGCATAAAAGGGCCCATCCCACAATCCGTGAAAGCTGTCATCATGGTCATCAGCCCCTGTCTGGCTCTCAGGACCGCCCCGCTGCTCCAGCCCTGCCCACAGCTGAGGCTTCTGACTCCACATGCAGGTTCTTCCCCTCACTTCCCTCCAAAAGGCAGCTCCAGACGGAATGTGTCAGCTCTGCCTCAGTCTTCCTTGCTACTGTGCCAACTTAATAGGGTGGCCCCAGCACTAGAGGTGGCCTTTGACCTGGTGTCTGCCTCTAGTTTCTTGGTCTCATCAACTATGCAGTGGTCTTACAGAGTACCTGCTAACTCAGGTCCCTTCTGAAATGGACATCCTGCCTGGCTCCTGCCTTACTCTCTCTGTCTCTCTCCCAGAGACTGGACCTCCGCTCTGAGCCCCAGTCTGGTGACAAATGCTTTGCTATTCAAAGAGAGACCTCTGCACTAACAGAATCCTAAGCATCTCCCACACCAGGATCCCTGCTGCTGGACTCTGCCCACATCAACCCCCACCACTTGGTTCAGTCCCACCCTTGTTGCAGGCTGCCTGCCAGAGATCACCAGATACCTCCCCACTTCCTGCCAAATCTTTCTCCCTCTGCAGAATGTGGTTTGGTGGAATAGACACAAATTATAGAATCAGACTGACCTGCACATCTGTGTGTGACCTTGGGCAATTTCTTCACCTCTCAGAACCCCATGTATAAAATGAGAATAACAACAGCCTCATTGGGCCATGGAGGAAATTCAGGGAAGGGCGTGCATTGCAAGCCTGGCACCGTGCCTGGCATGGAGGCAGTGCTCCCTAAAGGCCCACTCCCCTTTGCCTCCTGCCATCGCCAATGGCCTGTAACTGGTCATGCCCACCTGAATCCAGAGGTAGAAAGTGGTCATTAAAACGAATTGTCACTTGATTCTATAAGCCAGGTGGCACATGACAGCCATTAATTTTCACATGAAAATGGCTCTGCTAATTGAAAACATCAAAAGATTGAGGTTTACACAAATGTTCAGCTCTGTTTATTTTTTCTAATTTACTTTTCAGCACACAGTAAGAACTTAATGAGCTCTCATTTATGGCTTCCTCCCTATTTATAGATATTGGTGCCTGTGGTGTTCTAGATGTATATACTGAGAGCATTCAACCTGGGCTACATGGCCAGTAGGGAACAGTTACAATACCCAGGTAAATTCCAGACAGGAATTACTGCTCCTCAAAAACTTAGCTGATACACTGTTCATTAGGAAAACACTGCAGCTGGTACTTTACATGGGCTTGATACTGTTTTCTTCTTCTTGGGACAAATTTTTCTAGCTTGAAGTTTCATTTGGTATGACACGAAAATAGGTAACATTTATGGAGCAATTGCTCTGTTTCAGACACCACGTTGTGCATGGCATGTGGATTCTTTCATTTCATGCTTGTCATAACACTGAGGAAAATACCCTTATTAACCCTGTTTCCAGAATAGGGAATTAAGATGTAGGGGAAAATTAAAAATGTTGAAACCCAATTTTCTCTGGGTCCAGATTCCATATTTTTATCACAGAGTCTACACAGCCATACCCTCTTTTCAACAAGCAGAGAGCCAACTGGTGAGTTCTGTCCATTTGAGGAGGAGAGAGAGATATAGGAGAAGAGCTAAGAGTCAGGAGACATGAATTCAAGTCCCACATCTTCCAAAAGTCCTCAGGACCTTCAGCAGGTCCCTCACCATCTCTGCTGTGAAGTTTAGAGGTCTGGGGTAGGGCTGGAGCCAGAACATGGGCACCAACCCTTCTTCCCCTCCCACTGACCAGCTAACAAAGACAAGGGGAATTAGAGTTTAGGATTTATTAATGGCCAGTTTTATACCCCCAAACCACCCAAAGTAGAGCCCTCTGACAAAGCTGGAACGGCAAACATAGATTAGACAGAGGTCAAAATGGAGGCCTCTGACTCCTGCCCCAGATCTAGACCTTGGAACCCACCAGACTGTGAGGATGTCCCACCTGGTCAGGCTTGGAGTGAGAACAGAGGTCTTTGAGTCATGGGGCAAACAGGTCAGAAAGATAGAGTGGAGCATCTTTCCCACTGCTGAGGCACCAGAAACCCTGCCCAGCAGCAAAACATGACCCAACCAGTCCTCTGATGAAGAGAAACAGAAAGGCAGAGAGAGGAACAGAGCTTCCCTGAGCAGGGAGACGTGAGAGCAGAAGTTCTCACCTCCATGGGCCAAGGTGGGGGGATCTGCGGAGAGGAGGAGAAAGATCCCCCTAAAATTCTTGACCTGTAAACTAAAAGGCTGGACCCCTGAAGCAAGATGCAACACAGATGAATGAGAAGAATGGCTGCCACTATGCAAAGTGAATGGATTCAAGAAGTTTGACTGTACCTGACTGCAGACTAGAGACACAGCAATGGGAAGGTTGGTACCTCTGGTTTGGAGGAACTGAAGATGATCCCTTTGAGTTAAGGACACTGTCTTATTCATTCTGTATCCCCCACACCCTGCCCTGATGGAGCCTGGCTCAGGTCAGGCTCCATCAGTATCCGTTAAACTAATGAGAGAATGAATAGAAGGGCTGTGGTTTGGCATCTCCTGAGACAAGAAGTACACAGAGCTGCTCTGAGACATGATTCATAAGCCTTCGGGTGCTGCAGGGATGGTCACCCATGTTGTACCTGTTCATTTTGACTCCCAGTCACATATTAACAACCAAGATGGCAGCAGTTCTCACAATAGCATTTGTGGGGAGATGACACAAACATAAATAAATTACTTCTAGAGATCAGCATGTTACAGCCCAATCACTTGTATAACCACATACCTCACACCTTGGAAGTATAATCGAAATTTAGCCTGAAACCCTGGGCTCCTGACTGGCATTCTGGTGCTCCTTTCCTACACCACAGAGCGCAGCGGAGGCTGCCGTACAGGCAGAGCTACACACAGCACAGGACTCGGTGAAGACCCCATCTACACTCAGGCCAATAACTCTTTTTTCTTTTCTTTTCTTTTTTTGAGGCAACATCTCATTCTATCACGCAGGCTGGAGTGCAGTGGCGTGATCTTGGCTCATTGTAGCCTCAACTTTCTGGGCTCAAGCAATCCTCCCACCTCAGCCTCCCAAGTAGCTGGGGCTATAGGTGTGCACCACTATGCCTGGCTAATTTTTTTTATTTTTAGTAGAGATGAGGTCTAGCTATGTTGCCCAGGCTGGTCTCAAACTCCTGGGCTTAAGCAATTCTCCCACCTTGGCTTCCCAAAGTGCTGGGATTACAGGCTTGAGCCACCACACGCAGGAAAGAGTTCTTCTTACAAACTGCTTTTGTCAACACTCCTAACCTTGCCATCATCCTACAAGTAACAAATAATCACAATCCTCTTCTTGGACTTCAAATACAAGTGCCAGGAATACACAGAAATATATGCGTGAGTTCTCTTGCAATCTTATGTTGACAACTGAACCAGTGAGTTCAGGCAGCTAGTAAGCAGCTGATCTGGGCTGTGGTCCCAGATATTCCCTGAGCCAAGGCCCAGGAAGAGCTTTTTCAAGAATGTGATGTTTAAGCTGAGCCCAGGAAAATGAATAAGGAGGAGTTAGCTTGGGGAAGGGGATGAGATGGAAGCTCCTACAGGGAGAGGGAGGAGCACTTTCAAAGTCCTTGAGGTGGGAGCGCCTATGATTTTTCCATCAGACCACGCTGCCTCACAAAACCTCATTTTATGAATGAAAAGAGGACTTCCCCCACAACAACAATCTTGTATCATATCACGGGAAAGGAAGGAAGGGGCAGGGAAAGTGAGGAGGGGAGAGGAGATCAAATTATTCCCCTTTCCAATATGACAACATCCTTTTCAGCAGATCACTCACCTTGGGAGATGCTCCATAAAAACAGAGTTCTGAGACCAAATAAATCTGAGAAATAACCACATAGCTATGTCCTCCTCTTGACAAGTCACACAGCTCATTAACCATTTAAAGACCTTGAGAAGTCCTGCAGCAAAGAACGTGAGTTTCTCCAACCCATTTGACTACTTCTTCAATCAATACAGGATATACGTCAGGGAAAGTCTTCCCTAAATTAACTTCAACAGCCACGTGGAAAGTGCTAACTCTGACCTCGGCCCCAAGGACCAAAAGCTCTTTAATACCACAGTCTATTGTGCCAAGTTTCCTATGCAGTCCCGTGAGCAGCATCGCAAGTGCCCTGGTCAAGCCCCAGGCTTAAAGCACCCATCCCCAAGACAAGGGGCGTGTGGAATGGAGCACACGCTCACTATTTGATCCCTGGGAAAAGGGAGGAGGAGGCATGACTCAAGCTGGCTTAACAGAGATTTACTTCACCAGTATCCTTTGGAATGGATATCCTGCATGATTGAGCCGGGCTTTGTTCAATTCTCAAAGCAATTTGCCAGGAGCGAGAAAGGAGCGCTTAGAAAAGCAAGTTGGTCAGTCCTGGATGATTACTTCTTATTCCAAAACAATTACTGTAAAGGTAAAATGGGTTATGTTGCTGTAAAAAATATGACTCTCTCCAAACAGTAACACATGGATTCTCACCCGGAGCCATCAAGGCCACAGCCTAAAGCAGGCCGGGCATAAGAACTCAGGGGGAGATGCTTCTGCCCGTCAAGCAGTACTGATTTAAAACAGAATTAACACAGATGAAGGAGGGCTAGATAAGTAGGGGTTGTGGGGGGTAGTGTTGGGGTCCCCTGAAGACAAGTACCTCCTTAGCAGTCTGAGCCCATCCCTACCGAGTACTCTGAGATGTAAAAAAGACAAACACCCAGTTTCCTTCTTCTTCTGCCTCAACCTCCAGACCCACTGGCCTCCTAAAAGAAGAGGGCTAAGTAGGATTTCTCAATCTCAGCACTGCTGACATTTTGGTTTGGTAATCCTTTGTTGTGGGGGGCAGTCCTGTGCATTTTGGGATGTTTAGCTGCAGCCCTGGCCTCCACCCCAAATACCAATAACAATCCCTCCTCCTCACCCAGTTGTGACCATCCAAACTGTCTCCAGACATTGCCAAATGTCCCCAGGAAGTAGGAAGTATGGGCAAAATCACATCTGATTGGGAACCACAGGACAAAAGCAACACGGACATGGGAGAAGGATCCAACCAAGTCTTTGGATCTAGCCCATCGCCAAGAGAAAATTGTGCTCAAGACTGGCCTCTCCAAGAGAGCAAAGAGGAATGCATCCAGAAGTTGTTGCTGTTGGCCCCTTTTTTGGGCACTGATGGAAGAAGAGGGGTCTGAGTGCCCAGTCACTGGCATCACAGCCACGTGCCCAGCCTGCTCCATAGAGGACACCAAAGAGCCTTCCTGATAAGCCAAGTCATTCTAGGCAGCCACTCCCCTTACCTAGCCTGGCTTCCAATCATTCCTTTGCTGGTTGAAAGAAGACAAGTTAAAATATGAGAGTGTCTTGTAAGACTCAGGGAGGCTAAGTAGGAAGAGTTTGATAACTATTTCTCAAAACTAAAGATGTTCATTGTTCCCCAACTGACAGCCAACAGATAATGTTGCTATATAATGGCCTGGGTTTGTTTCTCACAATTAATAAGCTGCCATTAATACGAACTGCCTATGAATGATACAGTGGGAAGAATGTCTTGGCTTGGTGTTAGATGCTGAAGTATGGCTCCTGATGCTGACATCTGTTCAAGATCACTTCACTTTAGCATCCCCAAGCTTTCTCTCCACTATAAAATGAAGAAAACAGCAATATTCCAAAACCCACCTCCTTGGGTTGTTGCAAGTCTCAAATGCAATGTGTGTGAAAGTGAGTTGCAAATGCAGAGCACCAGGCTGACGTCAGTTGTTTTTAATAACTCATCAGGTCAGTTTTGACTCACTTAAAAGTAGACGTGAGGCAACAGTTTGCAGAGGAGAATACTGGGAAGAAATATCTGCTTTGAATATAGTGATTAAGGGAAGCTAAGATGGAAGAAAAATGTGGAACAGTGTTTTTAAGATTCTAAGAGTGATTATTAAAGCATCTCAGAACTCTTAGGTACACAGAGAAAAAATAACATTGCTCTTCAAAGTGGTCCTTTCTGTGTCTTTTTTTCCACTTTCTTAGCCCTTTATTCTCTTTTCCCCCATTCACCTCATTTCCATCTCCGCCCAGGCCCCTGAAGTACACTTAATTGTCATTGCCAGCCTCATCCAGAGCCACTATGAAGCGTTTAACTGCTGATGGCACCAACCAGGCACTGTACCGAGAAAATTACTATTGGTGTAGGAGGGAAGGAGGAAGAGAGGGAAAGAGAGAGGCAGGGAGAGAAGGAGGAGGTGAACAGAGAGAGAAACTGGGACCTGATCTCTCTTAAGCTTTGAATCTCAGCCGTGCATCCAAACCTGGAAGTCAGAGGGAAAACTAACATTGACTGGGGACCTAGCATGTGCCTGGGACTGTGCTAGGAGATTCACATAGCTGCTCACATCTAATCCTTGCAGCATTCTTAAGTAGGGCAGCCTTCCCAGAGCATGTTCCATGTAACTGCAATGGAACTACAATTGCATTGATTCAACCAAAGTTTACTGTGCTTTCTCTATGTGCCAGATACCGGTCTAGGTAACTATAAAAGCAAATATTTATATAGGGCCTATTATTTGCCAAACACTGTTTTATGTATGTTCATTTAATCACAACAACTTTATAAAGATGTTATTATTACCATACCAATGTTACAAACGAGAAGAGTTCAGTTATTGCCCAAAGTCACACAACTAGTGGGACAGGCAGATTCTCAGATGGTCTCCGAAGACCCCACCTTAGGGTATTCACACCACTGCATAGTCTCTCTCCTTGAGTGTGGACTGGCCTAGTGACTGCTTCTAACCAACAGAATACAGCAAAGGAGACAGGCTATCACTTCCATAATTAGGCTACATGAGATCGTGCCTTCCATCTTGCTAGCAGACTCTCTTCTTCACTGGCTTTAACGAAGCAAAATGTTATGCTGGAAAGGTCCATCTCCAGCCAACGGCCCACACGGAACTGAGTCCTGCCAACAGTTCCATGGGTTTGGAAGCAGATCCTTCCCCAGCAGAGACTTCAGATGAGAACCCAACCCTGGCCAGCACCTTGACTGAAGCCTCATGAGAGACACTGAAACAATGACTCAGCTCAGCTCTCCTGGATTCCAGACCCATGGCAACTGTAATATAACGAAAGTGCATTGTTTTCAGCTACTATGCTTGTGGTCAATGGTCACATGGCAGTAAACAGCTGATACAACTAGTAAGGAACAAAGGTGGGGCTTGTGCTCAGGCCATCTGGCTCCCAAGCCTGTGTCCTTCACCACTACATTATATCACCTTTCATGTCTAAGGGGATATTCTGTTTAAAAAAAAAAAAAAGTGGTAACATAAGTCTGGAAATGTTGAATATTATACTGCCTTCTTGAAGATTCACATTGCAAGAAGTCCTATAGTGAAGAAGTGTCTTTATCTTCACCTGACCCAGCATTGCTCATACTTTTCAAATCACAGATTTCTTTGTTTATGTGACACCTGTGGCATCCCACAAAACCAGAACTCCATAGAAGGGATTTTAGAAATGTTGAGACAGGCATAATCTCCTTATTTTACAGATGAAAGAAACTAAGCCTTGGAGAGGTTCAATATGGTCAGAAGTCACACATGATGATGGTGAGCCCGGATTTGCGGTCTGACTCAAAGACCCATACTTCTCCCACCAATCTACCCTGAAAAGGGAAGGGCAGACAAAATGATGTGGTGAGTAGGGTGGGGAGGAGTTGGGGAGTAGAGAAGAAATCGCCTGAAGCAAGCATCATTTGACTGATCAGTGGCCACTGCTTAAACCACAGCCAATCAAACAGTCACCAGCCTCACACCCGGAAGCCCTCAGTGCCCAGGTGATAGCCCCTGAACACTGGGAAAGGAAGTCTCATCTGCTGGGGCCACAACTGCAGAATGATTGCAGTGAGAAAGGACAGGTGGGAAGGTGCAGTCCAGTAAGCAGGGGAGAGAGCCCCCGGGACCTGTGTCTACAGCATGTGCAACCCCAACTTTCTTTTATGCCCTGCTTTGCCTGGACAAGCAGGTCCTGAGGCCCTGAAAGTGCTGCCTACAAGGAACCTAGAGGCCTGCTGTCTTCTTCGGCCAGGTGGCCACCTACACTCATGCCCTGTTTGAGGGAGCTTGGCATCATCACCCCTAATTAGCTCATCCTTTGAACCTACCTCTGAAAAAATGACAAGAAGGAGAGAGGAACACTGCCAAGTGGCTATATTGTTGCATGCTGGATGATGAACAAACACTATAGCATTGAATCCTAACAAGCTTCCGAACTGGTGACTCTCCTGCCTCTCCCATTTTGTAAGTGAGAAAACCGAGGTTCAAAAAGATTAAGGCATCTGCTCAAGGTAAGTAAATGGTAAGTAAACACAGGTGGATCTCACTCCAAAGCCCAAAATTCATTTAAATACAGTTTGAGGCAGGCAGAAGTTTCGTAGAAACCCTTTTCCCGCTCTCCACATTTCACACAAAGCTGATGAAACATAGACGCATTGGGAGCTTTCAGAGAACGAGCAATGTCAGAGCAAAGCACCCGTCTCTTCACAAACACTCAGCTCTTGCTAGGTTTCCAAAAAACCTTGGTGCTAAGAACAACTCTAGGAGGAATGTTTCTGCTCCATCTGTGGACAAATGTAGAAAAACAGCCTCAGGGGTTAGCTTAGAATGTGAGGTTTTGGTTCTCTTTTAATGGCCATTTTTATAAGTGAAATGAAAGGAACTACACTTCCCGAAATAACAGAGGGGGAGTTTTGTCATCCAGGATGTCTTGGAAGCTGCATGGGCCAGACAGAGCAGAGTCCATCAGAGGCAGAGGCTCTGCCTTGTACGAAGCTGTGGTTCTGGTGCACCACCGGCATACCAACGCAAGCAGGATCCACAACAGCCCTTTGTGTACACAGGCTGTGAAAGCAGATGTCTTCGTTAATATTCTGCAGGGCTACTCCTGGGCTCACATCTCCCTCCGCGTGTGTATTTGTTTGTTTGTGTGTATGTTTTGTAAGATTCAATCACCCCTAGATGGGCAAATAACTATGAATCACTCCATCAATCCACAGAAGAACACGAAAAGGAAATTTACATGTAATGAATTAACTCCCAGACCCTGCACCAAGCACTGAGCATACATTTTCTTGTGTAAGGCTCAACTTGCAAGGCAGACCCTCCCCCATCTACTATCCCCAGTTTATAGATGAAGAAAGAAAGGCTCTGAGAGGTTAAGCCACTTGTGCAACACCACACAGCTAGTCCACGGTCAAGCCAAGATCTCACCCAGGTCAGCCTGGCTGCAAAATGCACATCCATCTTCTGTACCATGCTACTTCCGAAGGGAGAGGCATAAAAAGAAAAATGAGCAAACACTAAGGGGTCCCAACTGCATGCATAGTGTCTGTGCTGGCTGCCTTCCACATTCAATCCTTACGGCGATCCTGCAAGGTAGATCCTACCATGCTCATTTCAGAGATGAGAATGCAAAGGCTCAGAAAGGTTTAATAAATTGCTACCAGATGAGCTGTGATCTGAACCTAGGAATACCTGACTCCAAAGCCTGGGAGCTTTCCACCACACCATCAGTACTCATTGACACAACTCCGCCCTCTTCCCCAGCCCTCCACCTCCACTGCCCCACCCCTCCCCAACCCACTCCAGGAGCACTGACCCAGGGAGGTAAAAGAGACAGACTGGGAGCTAGACTGGCTGTTTGGGCACCAGCATAGAGTGGGTTTGGGGGAATCAGTGTTTGTCTCAGCCTGCTACAGTGAGTAAGGGTGGATTCTGGTGACAGTAGGAATCATTTTGATTTATGGAGCTGTGTGTGTGTGCACTGGATGAAGGAGGGGCTTGGGCGAAGGAGAAAGCATATTTGTTGCCTCTGGCCCAGTTATTGTGTTCATGCAGCTACAGTGGTCCCATCTGTAAAGTGGGGTCAACCCAACAGTCCTGATACACCTCACCCTGCAGGTGCACAAGTGAAGGAAAGTTGGTTTCTGGAGAGAGCAGCGCGCTGAAGCAAATGCCTTTGGCTCAGAGCTAAAATCATTCAAGCACCAAGTAGCCAAAAGAAGTCACATGAGATTCTACAGGCCCATCCTATGTATTCACCTTTCCTATTCCACTCTCCCTTCCTCTTAGTTCTAAAAGATTCACTTATGTTACATTATAACCTCTAGTTTGTTTATTTTTGCCTAAACAGATTTGCTTTTTGGGGGGTCAGATTACATTATGTAATTCCAGTTTTAGTTTGCTACAGCTACATCCATTTAGGGAAGCCTCTTAGAATAATAAAACATGGGTTTACTTCTTTGTTTGTTTTGAGACAGAGTCTCACCCTGTTGCCCAGGCTGGAGTGCAATGGCGCGATCTCGGCTCACTGCAACCTCCTCCGCCTCCCAGGTTCAAGCGATTCTCCTGCCTCAACCTCCCGAGCAGCTGGGGTTACAGGCATGCACCACCATGCCCAGATAATTTTTGTATTTTTAGTAGAGATGGGGTTTCGCCCTGTTGCCCATGCTGGTCTCAAACTCCTAACGACAAGTGATCCACCTGCCTCGGCCTCCCAAAGTACTGGGATTGCAGGTGTGAGCCGCTGTATCTGGCCAATAAAACATGTTTTAAGGAAATGTTTCAAAAATGAGTCTCCATGCTCTTCCAGGAGGCAAGAGGTCGCAGCCTAGTGCCCTGTCTCGTCCTGTGTTCCCTTTGATCCCTGCACAGCAGACTGCCATGCGTCGTTACTCTCATCATCCATCCATTTATGCATTCCTTCCTTCATTCACTGAAATGTACTTATTTATTTATTTATTTATTTATTTATTCAATGCCTACCAAGTATCGGTTGCTTGGGAATCATGGTCATGGATGAGCAAAAATAAGCACGGTCCTTCTCATAGAATTTAGTGTCTAGTGGAGGGAAAATGAATTAATATGTCACATGCAAAAAAAAAAAAACCCAGTATCTCTAAAAAACATGATAAGAGTATGGAAGGAACAGTACATGATACTCTGAGAAAGAAAAAATAACAGAAAGACCTGACCTGGTTGAAGAAAATAATGCTTCTGGCTGGGTGCAGTGACTCACGCCTGTAATCTCAGCACTTTGGGAGGCGGAGGTGAGCAGATCACCTGAGGCCAGGAGTTCAAGACCAGCCTGGCCAACATGGTGAAACCTCCGTCTTTACTAAAAATACAAAAATTAGCTGGTGTGGTAGTGGGCACCTGTAATCCCAGCTACTCGGGAGGCTGAAACAGGAGAACCTCTTGAACCCCAGAGGCAGATGTTGCAGTGAGCCGAGATGGTGCCACTGCACTCCAGCCTGGGTGACAGAGCAAGACTCTGTCTAAAAAAAAAAAAAAGAAAAGAAAAGAAAAGAAAACTTGAGATGTGGTCTAAGGCACAATAGAGCTAGGCATGGTGGTGCATGCCTATAATCCCAGCTGCTCGGGACGCTGAGGCAGAAGGATGGATTGAGTCCAGTAGGTCAAAGCTGCAGTGAGCTATGATCACACCACTTCACTCCAGCCTGGGAAACAGTGAGACCCCATCTCAAAAAAAAAAAAAAAAAAGGAATGGGGTGGAAGGGGAGTTCCAGATATGATCAGATTTGCATTTTTATAGTGGGGAGAGGCGGGGGGGTAATTTCCCTACAGGGTACGGTGTTCACTATTTGGGTAATAGATACACTAGAAGCCCAATCCCTACCAGTATGCAATATGCACATGTAATAAACAAGCATATGTACCTCCCTGAATCTAAAATCAATCAATCAATAATAAAAGATCCCTGGATGCAGGCTGGGAGTGGAGACAGTGCAGGCTCCAGGGCATGTGAGGAGAACAGATGGGAGAATGTTACAGAACTCCAGAAGAAAAGTGATGCTGGCTTGGACTAGGGTGGTAGTTACAAGTTAAAGAATAATGGACAGAGTTCAGAGCTATCACAGCAGTATCACTGACAGATTCAATGACCGGAAGGTGAAAGGTGGAGGCACCAAGATGGACTCTTGGTTTTGAGGCTGCCTCATGGGATGGCTGGGGATGCCATTCATTGAATTTATCACCCATAGTGTGCCCAGAACAGTGCCCAACACCATGAGCCACACAAAGGGAGCACTGGTCTTGGACCCTTCCCCTATGTCCATAACTTACTAAGGCCCAGGCTTCATAATCTCTCATACAAACCCACCCAAGCCATTAAATGGTTCCATGTGAAGGCTGTCATGGTTCCCCTGGCTGTGCTCTAAACCCTGGTCACAGTGAATTCCGCATCCCCTCCATCCCAGAAGACGCCAGGCCCCATTCCAAATTCAGTGGTTTAAGAAAAAAAAAAAAAAGAAAACAAGCAAACTATCACAAGAACAGAAAACCAAATACCGCATGTTCTCACTCATAGGTGGGAATTGAACAATGAGAACACTTGGACACAGGAAGGGGACACATCGGGTCCTATTGTGGGGAGGGGGGAGGGGGGAGGGATAGCATTAGGAGATATACCTAATGTAAATGACAAGCTAATGGGTGCATCACACCAACATGGTACATGTATACATATGTAACAAACCTGCACGTTGTGCACATGTACCCTAGAACTTAAAGTATAATTAAAAAAAAAAAAAAACAGGCATGGTTCCTGCACTGGTGTAGAAGTGAACTTGAACTTACCCTCCCAAGAGTCCACCCTGACCCACAGACCCTTTGGCTGGTCTGCGACCTGTCTCTTGGTATCCATTCTATTCTAATTTTCAACAGCTTCACATACATTTCCCACAGCCCCCATCTCAGTCGTGCATCTGGTGCACCACAACTGAATTTGGCCCTCCTGCTTTAAATCCTGCATGCTCTAAGGTCAAAATCCTGTCCCCCATCTAGCTCCTTCCACCACCCTGAAGGGCAGTCTTCTAGGACTAAAACACTAGGAAGATAGGAAAAGCCCTGGGACAGAAACCAGTGCATCAGTTTAGGGTTTTCTTTCGTTTTGAGGGAGAACAGTTAATGCATAAGAACATGATAGTGACCTAGATGGTTGAAGATTACCAGAAAGCAGGAATAAAAGGGGTTAGAATTTTTCTGTGAAGTCGCCATCATAAAGAGAGGTAGATTTCCTCCTGAAGGAAAGCTCACCGGGTTCTAGAAAAAAGACCAAGCTTGAGTCACCATTTAACTGTTTAAGTAAGTGATGTTAGACAGATCCCATCATGAGTTTGGTCTCTCTCCCCTGTAAAGCAGAAAATAACATCCACCCAACAGGGTCATGATGAGATCTAAATGCAGTCATGGGAACCCACATGGTGCTATACACAAGTAATTCTCGTCACTGCCAGCAGGTCTGCAAGGCTCATTCTAAAGCCTGAATCTTCACATTCACTTTCTCTAGACCTGTTTCCTCTGCCCTCCATTCAAAGGGGTCTTTTGGTCTGCAGAAGGCTGCCCTAGTGGCCTGATGGGTACTGTCCCTCTTCTTTCTCATCCACAGGCGAAGAGAGTGATGCATTCAGGCCCCAGAATTTCAGCCCAGTGGGCACCCTCCTTACCAGTGCCCCCAACCCTATTCATTATTCAATCAACAAACATTTAGTGTAGAACGACTTTGTATTGGGCACTGTTTGGGGTGCTGAAGGTATAGAAGTAAAAAAAATAACACAGCGGCCAGGCAAGGTGGCTCACGCCTGTAATCCCAGCACTTTGGGAGGCTGAGGCGGGTTGATCACCTGAGGTCAGGAGTTTGAGACCAGCCTGGCCAACATAGTGAAACCCCGTCTCTACTAAAAATACAAAAAAAAAAATTAGCTGGGCATGGTGGTGGGCTCCTGTAATCCCAGCTACTCGGGAGGCTGAGGCAGGAAAATCGCTTGAACCTGGGAGGCAGAGGTTGCAGTGAGCCAAGATCACACCATTGCACTCCAACCTGGGCAACAAGACTGAGACTCTGTCTCAAAACAAAATAATAGACCGGGCGCGGTGGCTCAAGCCTGTAATCCCAGCACTTTGGGAGGCCGAGACGGGCAGATCACGAGGTCAGGAGATCGAGACCATCCTGGCTAACATGGTGAAACCCCGTCTCTACTAAAAAATACAAAAAACTAGCTGGGCGTGGTGGCGGGCACCTGTAGTCCCAGCTACTCGGGAGGCTGAGGCAGGAGAATGGCGTAAACCCGGGAGGCGGAGCTTGCAGTGAGCCAAGATAGCGCCACTGCACTCCAGCCTGGGTGACAGAGCGAGACTCCGTCTCAAAAACAAAACAAAACAAAACAAAACAAAACAAAACAAAACAAAACAATAAATAAATAAATAACACAGCACCTCTTAAAAAGTCCATAGTCATGGGAAAATAGCTAGGTAAACAGGCAAGTGTTCTATGATAAGGCATGTACCTTTAGATAAGGCAGGTGCTTGCATAAGATAAAAAGGCAACAGTGAGGAGGAAGATTTAGCCAGAAGGAGCCCACCCAGAAGGCTCCCAGAAGAGGTGAAGCTTGAAGAAGGCATAGGACAAATGCAGTCAATGTGAGATCTTCTGGGGTCATGAGCAGGACAGAGATGTGGAGGACAGGAGGCCTTTCTTGAATCAAAGAAAGCCATATTGGAAAAGAGAAAGAATTTTCCCCTTCTGCCCTTCTTGGGGTGTTTCCCTGCCAGGTCACAGAATTTTTCATCACAGTGAAATCAAACATTCTTGGATTGGAAAGTGAGACAGCTCACTCATGCATGTTCTTTTAAAAGCATGTGACAATAAAACCAGTGACCTGGTTAACAGCCTACGTGGTTGTCTTCTTTTCGTCTTTCTTCCTTTGCTTCCCTTTTACCTGAAAGGGGCAAACACGATGTATACCACCACCACTGATAAATTAGACACAAACCCTGAGCTGAGCAACTTTGGGGAAAGTATAAACTTTTTTTTTGTAGTAATCACATGCACACGATAATCAAGGGACAAAGAAATTAGCAGACTCTTCCAGTTACATTCAAAACTCCAACCCTGGCATTTACTTGAAAATATTAAGTATCTTCAAGGCAAATCATTGAAGTAGCTGAGAAGTCTCTACTGCAATATTTAATGATGCTTATAAATCCTAAAACCCTCATGGGACCATTCCTGGCTGGTGATGAAACAGTGTTTGATGTTACTGAAATTGTGAGTGTTTAATTATGTCTAACAAAGTTGGTTATCAATAAAGTGTGCATCCATGTCTGAACTCAGTCCATCTCTTCCTGTCATTTAGGATGACTGGGAATCAGTTTGAATGGGGTTAGTGAGCTTTTTCTGTAAAAGTCCAGTCAGTACATATTTTCAAGCATTGCTGTCCACAATGTCTCTGTCAAAACTATTCAACTCTGTCATGGTAGGGCAAAAGCAGCCAGAGATAATCCATAAGTAAATGAGCAGATCTGTGTTCCAATAAAACTTTATTACTTTATATAATAAAGTTTATTAAAAACTCTATTTACTAAAACCACAATTTGAATATCAGTTTTCATGTGTCATGAAATATTATTATTCTTTTGTTTTTTTAACTATTAAAAATGTTAAAAGGTTGGGTACGGTGGCTCATGCCTGTGCCCTCATTTAATCTTCACCAAGGGCCTGTGATTACTCATTTTATTTTATTTTTATTTTTTTGAGACAGGGTCTGGCTTTGTTGCCCAGACTGGAGTGCAGTGATGCAATCTCAGCTCACTGCAGCCAAGAAGGCCAAGGCTGGAGGACCACTTGAGCCCAGGAGTTCAAGACCAGCCTGGACAATATAGTGAGACATTGGCTCTACAAAAAAAGAAAAAGAAATTTAATTAGCTGGGCATGGTGGTGTGCACTTGTAGTCCCAGCTACTTCGGTGCCTGAGGTGGGAGGATCACTTGAGTCCAGGAAGTGAAGGCTGCAGTGAGCAGAGGTCTGGAGGCTGAGGTGGGAGGATTGTCTGAGCCCAGGAGGCAGAGGCGGCAGTGAGCCAAGATTGTGCCACTGCACTCCAGCCTAGATGGCAGAACCAGACCCTGTCTCAAAACAAATAAAAATAAAAATAGTAAAATAGGCTGGGTGCAGTGGTTCACACCTGTAATCCCAACACTTTGGGAGGCCAAGATGGACAGATCACCTGAGGTCAGGAGTTTGAGACCAGCTTGACCAACATGGTAAAACCCTGTCTCTGCTAAAAAAAAAAATACAAAAAATTAGCCGGCACGGTGACACATGCCTGTAGTCCCAGCTACTCAGGAGGCTGAGACAGGAAAATCACTTGAATCTGAGAGGCAGAGGTTGCAGCGAGCCAAGATCACACCACTGCACTCCAGCCTAGGTGACAGCAAGACCCTGTCTCAAACAAATAAATACATAAATAAATAAAATGAATAATCGGAGGCCCTTGGTGAAGATTAAATGAGGTGACATGTATAGCAGACAAACATTCAGGAAGAGGCCGGGCGCGGTGGCTCAAGCCTGTAATCCCAGCACTTTGGGAGGCCGAGGCGGGTGGATCACGAGGTCAGGAGATCGAGACCATCCTGGCTAACACGGTGAAACCCCGTCTCTACTAAAAATACAAAAAACTAGCCAGGCATGGTGGTGGGCGCCTGTAGTCCCAGCTACTCAGAGGCTGAGGCAGGAGAATGGCGTAAACCCGGGAGGCGGAGCTTGCAGTGAGCCGAGATCGCCCCACGGCACTCCAGCCTGGGTGACACAGCGAGACTCCATCTAAAAAAAAAAAAAAAATTCAGGAAGAATCCAGAACGTTCGAGCTCAGGAGGGATCTGAGTGCTCTGTAAATGCCAGCTCTGTTTTTCCCCTACTTTCTAAGTGTCTTACTACCAGTGCTTTCTGTTTATTTCTCTATCTTTGTATCTAATCTTCCCTTGTAGCAACTGATTAAGTAATGAAGCGTGAGAACAGATTTGCTCCTAACAGGCAGAAAACCAGCCCCGTCCCTTGTTGGCTTGAGCCCTCCCAGGCTGACACTTTTCCTCTTGGTGTGGGTGGCCTAAGCCTGGTCCTGGAGGGCTGGGTTTTAACTACCATTAAATATCAGGGAGAAACTAATGAAGCCACAATTGATTCATTGAGCTGGATCCCATCTCCCTGTGAAAGCGTCCCATTAGAGATTCAGGGTCTCTTTGGGGGATTTACAGCGGCTGCAAATATCAGTGGCAATTATATGCGTCTCATCTTTCTTAGCGAGCTGCCACTCTCTCCTCCCCCTCCCTCAAGTGCCCCAAGGTTTACCGGTCACAAGCACCACAGGTCAGAGCATCCTCCACCAGGCTCACTGTGTCCCATCGGCTGGGTAGCGGTGGGGGAGCATCTCTCCCCCGCATGAAAGGAAATCCTAGAAGAAATAAGGAAGCCTGAGTTTCCTGAGAACTGGAGAGTGGAATCCAAGTGGGATCTTCAAGATCACCTGAAGCTGATTCTTTCTTCTCCATGGGTAAACTCTTTACCCTCTTGCAGGCCTGTGCTGTCACCCTTCGCCCCCTCAGCCCCACCTTGGTCCAGACCCTCCTGGACCCAACACCGGCCTGAGGTCCACAGACCCCAGCAGAGACACAACCCTTTGGTGTCAGGCTCCCACCACCCTGACTTTGTCCCTGGCCCCTGAGATTCATCTGCTGTTTTTATCTCCTGTCCATACACCTGCACTTCTCTGTACTGGGATAAATTTTGAAGAGTTAACTAGTATGTTTTCCCCACCATCCATTTTTTCCTAGCCAGCCCTCCCTACCTACAGCTTCTCTTATATCCATCCCCCTTGCCCACCACATCTTCATCTGCACCAGCAGAAGGGGAGGAGGAAAATCTGCTTTCTGCTGATCACACCTTCTTCCCAAATCTTCCTACTTTATACCTGCTCCTGTGGCTCCGGAGCTTAATGGGTAATAATTCACCACCTCTCTTCTCTGTTCTGCCCAATGCTGGTCTCCTTGCTGGTCTCCTCTCTCTTGGGGAGAATCAAAGGGCCTGGATAAACAGGGTGTGGATGGAAACTGCATTGATGAGTTCCTTACCCACCACCCTCCCTACGACACACACATCTGAGGACCTTGGTTTCTGATCCCACCTCACTCCCTTGGCCCGTCATGGACTAAATGCTTGTGTTTCCCAAAAATTCATACGTTGAAATCCTAACCCCCAAGGGGATAATGGAGGTGGGACCTTTGGAAGTAATTAGGTCATGAGGGTGGAGCTGTCATGAATGGGATTAGTGCCTTATAAAAGAGACCCCAGAGAGCTCTCTAGCTCTGCCGTGTGAGGATAAGAAGTCAGCAGTCTGCAACCCAGAAGAGGGCCCTAACCACAAGATTGTTGTGGCCCTGATCTGACTTCCAGCCTCCAGAACTATAAGAAGTCAATGTCTGTTGTTTACAAGCCAAGCTGTCTTGATTGTTACAGGAGCCCAAACTAACTAAGACAACCACATCTGAGGCTGGGCACAGTAGCTCACACCTGTAATCCCAGCACTTTGGAGGCTGAGGCAGGTGGATCAAAAGGTCAGGAGCTTGAGACCAGCCTGGCCAACATGGTGAAACCCCATTTCTACTAAAAATACAAAAATTAGCCAGGCACGGTGGTGCATGCCTGTAATCCCAGCTACTCAGGAGGCTGAGTCAGGACAATTGCTTGAACCCGGGAAGCAGAGGTTGCAGTGAGCCAAGATTGTGCCACTGTGCTCCAGCCTGGGCAATAGAGCAAGATTCCGTCTCAAAAAAAAAAAAAGACAACCCCATCTGGAGAAAACTAAAAAGGCTCAGTCTTTCCCCTGGGTGCAGAACGCCCTTCTTCCCCCTGCCCTAGGAAAGCCCAGTCACCTCTGAGGAGGCAACAACATCCTGGCCCCTCCCACTTGCTTTCGGTGCATCCCCACGTCCATTCTCTCATGGAACCCTGTGCATACCTCTATCTGAGCCCCCGTAAGACTGTGTTCCACTAGCTTATGTGTTCATCATCTTTGTGTTGACTGTAAACTTCACTTTGTACCCTGTCCCCCAGAATCCAGCACCTAATCTGGCACACTGAATGAATGAACAAATGAATCAATGAATGAGTGGGCAAGTAAGTGAAGAAACTAACAAGCTTCCCTGGAGTGATGGCATAGGATTGTTTCTTAATTATTTTGTATGTTTCTCCTCTTTCCAGTTTCTATATCACAACTTAGGATGATTCTAAAGGGTCGTCCCAGCTTCAGAGTTCCCTGGGGGCTGGCTGGGGCTTTTATTGGGACTTCACCAGTGCTCAGCTTCTTCATCTGTCCCATCCTGCTTCCACCTCATTCTTTCCATAGGTGTTGATCCCAAGCACATTCCCTCCTGCATACAAAGAGCTTGCTTCTGGGAACTCTTATGCTACAAGTCATTAGGAACATGAATTTTGGACACTTCTAACAAGCCTGAGTTTTAGTCCTGGCTTTTCTACTTATGTGTACTGTGACACTGAGAAAAATTGCCTAACTTCTCAGAGGCTTCAACTGCAATAGAAATGAAATCATTCAGTAGTGGGAGTTCAATGAAATGTTGTTTGAAGCACATTTAGCACAGCATCTGGCACACTGATAAGTGCTCACTAAAGTATTTTGTGTATCATCATCAATATTGCAAGGTCCAAGGAACATGGTAAGGCTATGGAACACACAGAAGCCAACTAGATTGGCTACAAGGCCGGCCTCAAGAGAGGTAGGTCCACTCTGGCTTTCAAGAGGTGGTAGTTGGACCTGTAGTCATATGGTAGTGGTACCTGGATTGTGCATGATTCGTGAGTTGTATGACGGGTTCTTTGGGAGTTGGAAGGATTTCAGAATGAAGTCTATAGTCTAGGGACTCCACCAGTCCTCAAGCAAGTTCCATACATCATGGGGAACTAAAATTTAATCAGCTGCTAGAGAAAGCAAGAATGCATTTTTCCAATGGTGCAAGTGATATTGTCCTAGGGGGATGCAAGTCTGAAATCTGTATCAGACTATGGAGGGAGGTACTGCTGTTCTGACTGGGATGCTGGAGACAG
Source organism: Rhinopithecus bieti (assembly GCF_001698545.2). Classification (NCBI taxonomy): domain Eukaryota; kingdom Metazoa; phylum Chordata; class Mammalia; order Primates; family Cercopithecidae; genus Rhinopithecus; species Rhinopithecus bieti. The sequence continues at coordinate 2,061,414 of NW_016819104.1, forward strand.
ACCTGAATACTTGCACAGATATGTTCTGCTTTGAGTAAATTTAGCTTTGTTTAATCTCTTCTCTTAGTCTTAGAAGCTACGGCTGAGTAAGCATTTTTGTCTCTTAAAACATCAGGAAACACAAAAAGGATGGTCCCTTGTTAAGGTCTTGGATGTTCTGTTCTCACTTAGTCTTATTAATGAATACTAGGCAAGAGAGTTTCAAAAACGAATAAGACCATATCCCTACTCTCGAGACACTGATATTTTTATAGGAAGAAACAGATATATATAAAAAAATACAAATTGTAAACCTTATCATATAAAGTAGTCATTTGTCCACTAACTGGCTATTTAGTGCTAGGCGCTGTGTTTAATGTGGTAGACACAAAGATGAACTAGATGTTGCTCCAGACCACAAGAGACAAAGTTTAGTGGGTACAAGATGCAGTGGGAGCAGTAAGGAAGCAAAGAAGGAAAGCCTGGAAACAAGAAACGAATTCTGAGCCAGAGCCTGGCTGCAGTCATGAAAACCAACCCAGTCCTGATGTTCCAAAGACTCTCAGACACCCTAAATCTTTGTTTTGTCACTATCTAGAAATATTGAGGTAATAAGGCAAACCCAATGCACAATCAAATGCAGTAAACCTATTTCATTGCATTCATTTCAGTGTCTAGCAAAATGTAAATCAGATTTCTGCTTAATGCAACTTCCCAGCACCTACTCTACTAAAGAGAACCCAACTAAATAAGAATAGTCTCTTTCTGGTTAGTATGTCCACAAAGACATACATTAAATATATTTTTATACATGCCAGAGACAATTAGAAATATCCTTGCCCAGTCCTCCAGCAAATAACCTGTGATATAAATTTATTAAAATGGAATATCAGAAGTTTCTAGCTTCTGATGGTAGACTGAACAAATATATTTATCCCCTCTCATTTTAGATTTCACTAAATTTATAGTAAAGGAATAAAACACAATATATGCCCACAAAAAAGAAAATGGGGGTAAAGGCCTTATTGTGAATAGAGATTTCTGCAAAATTTAGATATCAGGCAGCCAGTGGCTGAGCGATCGCTGGTGGAGCAGAGCAAGCAAGCCCTAGCAAAGTGTGCTCTGAGGGGGACTACAGACAACAAGAAAGCCAATTTGCCCTCACAGAATGCACAGTTCAGAGACTCCACACTCAGAGAAGCACAGGAGTGAAATGCAGGGTTGAAAACAGAGAGATTAATTGAGAGATTTTTAGGAAGAGTACACCCCTCACCTGACCCTTCGCCATCACTAAACCCCATCCCCCAGCTTCGCAGAACACTGATGAGCAGGCAGGCATTTCCCCATACCCACTATGGCAAAGACTGGAAGTATCTCTTCTGAAAAAAATATCAGGATGGTCCCGGTAGCTCACGCCTCTAATCCCAGCATTTTGGGAGGCCGAGGCAGGTGGATCTCTTGAGGCCAGGAGTTTGAAACCAGCCTGGCCAACATGGTGAAACCCCGTCTCTACTAAAAATACAAAAATTATCTGAGCATGGTGGCTCATGCCTGTAATCCTGGCTACTTGGGAGGCTGAAGCAGGAGAATCTCTTGAACCTGGGAAGTGGAGGTTGCAATGAGCTGAGATCGCACCACTGCACTCCAGCCTGGGTAACAGAGTGAGACTCTGCCTCAACAACAACAACAACAAAATCAGGCTATCCCAGGGAGAAAGACCATCTCATTCTGGCCTTCTCCTCCAGCATAGCAACAGTATCTTCCCCATTCACCCAAAGCAAAGCCTGCCAATCAGGCAGTACCTCCTTCCCACTCAGAGTTCCAATCGGCTTCACTATGCCCCACTCCTGTAATCAAAAGGACTAGCCAAGAATCACCAGGTTACTTGAGAAACACAGGGGAAAAAAACTCCAACATAAAAAAAGATAAATAAGAAAAGTAACATTCTAACCTAAAATCTATCACTATCTTCTTGAAAGAGAGTAAAGATATTGCACCCATAAAATAAGAAGACTTTTGAAGAATAAAGTTAAAACCAAGAGTTCAAGAAATTTTAAAGTATCTGCTAAACTATGAAAATTTAACAAAAAATCAGAAGATAAAAGTCAGAAAGCAGAACAAAACACAGAGACAGAAGATATGGAAGGAAAAAATAAGAGATATTTTAATTCAAGAGGTCCAAAATCTATTGACTTAGGAGTTCTGTTATAGAGACAGAAACAGAGAAACTAAGGAAGGTAGAATTACTGATGAAACAGTTCAAGTTAATTCCCAGAGCTGATGTTTACAGATAGCAAGTTCCACTGAGAACCCAGAACAAGGGATGCAAAAAGAAACAAACCAAGAGACATTACGTAAAATCCTGCAGTACCAAGAATAAAGAATGGATTCTAAAAGCTACCAAAGGCAGAAAATTTAAAAATTGCTTTGAAAGTAAATAGAATCAGAATAGTATCAGATTTTGTAACAGTAATACTGTCTACCAGAAGAACAATGCTTCAGAATTCTAAGGGATTTGATTTTCAGATTCAAGTAGTTATTTTCAAGCTCTAAGAAAATTTGCCTCCAATACATCCTATTTTAGAAAGTTATTTGGGAAAGTGCTAGGAAAAAGCAAGGGACTAAAACCAAGAAAATGGAGAATGTGGGAGCCAGGAGACAGAAGCCAACCACCAAGAGAACAGTCAAGGAGAATCCCAGAGTCCAGATGGGAGCAGAAGGAAGATTCAGGAAAACGGATCAGTGCCTGATCTAATGGCACAGCTGGAGGAAAACACAAAAACTGAAGATATGATAAAGGAAGGCACAAAATAAATTAATTGTAATCAAAATATACCATTTCCATTTCTAGTTAATAATATTCACTTAGTCATAATAACAGAAACAACTAAACATAATAAAATTACTATATTGGGAGGACTGATTAGGGGAAGGGAGACTAGTGCAATAGAGATAAATTCTCATTTAAATGTTACAGAAGGAAGTAAACATAAAATGTCTAAAGATGATACACCATGAAAAAGTAGTATTAACATATTATCTGGAGATATGGAAGCCGCTATCAGAAGAAAGGGCGAAAGGGATTCCAAATGTCTGCCTCTAAGGAGTAGGACCGAGGACTTCCTTCTAGGACTGGGGCCCATGTTTAGGAGAAACTGCACACCATAAAGACACATCCAAAAATCAGAATAAAACCATTATTGTTTCAAATCAAGCTCAAACACATTTTTTAAACTACAAGACATAAAAGAACATTATAAATCAGAATTAGAAAAACTTAGAAGTGAAGTGACAGAACTCAGGAAAGAATTGAGAGAAAAAGCATTTCAGAAATGAAGACTAAACTAGAAAGAACAGAAGATCAAATAAACATGTTTCTTTATTTTATTTTATTATACTTTAAGTTCTAGGGTACGTGTGCACAACGTGCAGGTTTGTTACATAGGTATACATGTGCCATGTTGGTTTGCTGCACCCATTAACTCGTCATTTACATTAGGTATTTCTCCTAATGCTATCCCTCCCTCTACCCCCAACCCCACGACTAGCCCCCATATGTGATGTTCCCCGCCCTGTGTCCAAGTGTTCTCATTGTTCAACTCCCACCTATGAGTGAGAACATGTGGTGTTTGGTTTTCTGTTCTTGTGATAGTTTGCTCAAAATGATGGTTTCCAGCTTCATCCATGTCCCTGCAAAGGACATGAACTCATCCTTTTTTATGGCTGCATAGTATTCCATGGTGTATATGTGCCACATTTTCTTTTTTTTTTTTTGAGACAGAGTCTTGCTCTGTCACCAGGCTTGAGTGCAGTGGTGCAATGTCTTCTCACTGCAAACTCCACCTCCCGGGTTCACACCATTCTCTTGCCCCACCTCCCGAGTAGCTGGGACTATAGGCGCCTGCCACTGTAGTGGCGCCCGGCTGATTTTTTGTATTTTTAGTAGAGATGGCATTTCACCGTGTTAGCCAGGATGGTCTTGATCTCCTGATCTCGTGATCCACCCTCCTCGGCCTCCCAAAGCGTTGGGATTACAGGTGTGAGCCACTGCACCCGGCCTATGTGCCACATTTTCTTAATCCACTCCATCATTGATGGATATTTGGGTTGGTTCCAAGTCTTTGCTATTGTGAATAGTGTCGCAATAAACATACATGTGCATGTGTCTTTATAACAGCATGATTTATAATCCTTTGGGTATAAGCCCAGTAATAGGATGGCTGGGTCAAATGGTATTTCTAGTTCTAGATCCTTGAGGAATGGCCACACTGTTGGAAGACAATGTTTTCAAAACACATGTCTGGTAAAGGATTTGTACCCAGAATATATACAGAATGCTTAATCTCAATAACAAATATAGAAACAATGCAATTAAAAAATAGGCAAAGATTTGGATGTACACTTATCCAAAGAACATATACAAATAGAAAAATAAACATAGCAAAGAATGCCCAATATTATTAATCATTTGGAAAATGGAAATTAAAATGACAGTAAAATGTCCTGACTCATGCACTAGAATAGCTAAACTTAAAAAGACCGACAATACCCATTGTTGGCTAGGGTATGGAGCAACTGGAATTCTCATATGTCACTGGTAGGAATGCAAAACGGCAGTCAGTGTGGATGAAGTTAGGATAGTTATTAGAAGTTAAACAATCACTTGCCATATATATCTTACCGAGAAAAATAAAAACCTATGTGCACATAAAGACATGTATGTGAATGTGCATAGCGTTTTTATTCATAATAACCTTGAACCAATTGAGATATATCTATATAACTGGATACTATTCATCAAGAAAAAGGAATAGACCACTGATGTATGCAAGAACATGGATAAATCTCGCAAGCATTATGCTGAATGAAAGAGCCAGACGCAAAAATCAGGTACTCTATGATACCATTTACTCAAAATTCTACAAACTATAGGGACAGAAAGCAGATCAGTTTTTGCCAGGAGCCAAGGAGTGGGGAGGATTAATGGCAAAGAGGTACAGGAAAAGCAATGAAAATGACCTAACTCGGGCCATAGTTACAAAACTGCGTACACATTGGACTATGCAATTAAAATTGGCAAATTTTATTGTATGTGAATTATGACTCAGCAAAGCTGATTTTCTGAAAAACTTGGAGAAAGGGTGAATCCAGTACTATGCAAGAGAAAGTACAGAATAAAGCTAGAATATCTCTTTGTGTAAGAATATAAAGAAGTACTCAATAAATAATGAGGGAATGTCAAAAGGAAAAAGGGGCCAATTGGAAGGGGCCCCCACTGAGCAGATCGATGATCATTTTAGCATCAAGATAAATAATACTATAACTAATTATAACTCATTGAATAAAATAAGAATATGTTAATCCACACTGTTATAAATAAGTCAATGAAAAATAAGTCAGTGGGAGCAAAGAGAATGCCATTAAAGTATAAAAGGAATGATGGTATTAGAAAATCATTAGCAGAGAGTAAAAGTGGTAGGTTAAAGTTTTACAACCAACAGGCTGTTTATGTAGTCTCAAAGTATCCCACTCTTCATAATACTTAGATATAAAGGGAATAATAGTAACTTTACAGTGAAGAAAGCTGGCTAACACCACCTTAAACAAGTGATCAGAGATAACATGTGAGACAAGAGAGAAGTATCAGCAGAGATTTGGAAGGCATGGAGATGCATGACTTTTGACTGTGCTTGGAGAGTTGAATGGTATTTCACCAGGCAAAGGAGACACAAGAGGCTTTCAGGCCGAAGGTGTACCAAACGCAAAGAAATGGGAAGTGTTAGGATACCTTGTGTTTAAGGATATGCAAGCAGTTTGTTGTGAATGATTGGGTAGGTGTGAAGGGAAAAGAGATGAAGTATGAACCTAGAACAAGACCAGCATCAAATTGTGAGAATTCACAATGCCATGTGTTACGGGTTTTTCACTAGATCTTGAATGTGATATATTTGAAGATAGTCAAGTAGAGATGTTTTTTCAAGGCAGAAGAGTCTGTGGCTCAGGAGGAAGTTCTGGGGTTGAAATTAGATGTTTGGAAGCTGTTAAAGTACAGTTGTTAGTGAAGCCAGTGGGGTAGATGGGCTCAACAGGCGAGAGGGAGGCAGAGCAAGAATAGAAAAGAATACACACGCCCCTAACATCAGCATTTATAGCACACCAGAAGGGAGGATGCAAACTCAGAAAATAAGGCCAAGGAGTTGGAGGAAAACCAGGAGAGAATAGGATGTCAGAAAACAACAGAAAGTTAACAATTTTATCCCCCAGATTAAAATTCTTTATATAGTATATAAACTAAATATCCATTTTTTGTCATCTGCACATTCCTTGCATGTAATTTGCTGAGCTATATAGATAAGTAGGCCAGTTACCGTGCCTCTTTGTCAATGGATCTTTATCAGGAAAAATAAGGAATTATATGAGCTGATTTCCGAGGTCTTTTCTGCTTTAACTCTCCCTGATATTATTGATGCTTGGTCAGAATTCAGAACTCAGGTTTTTGATGTTAACAGAAAACAAAGTTAAATGTGTTTCATTTATACTATGATGTGGCAGGAACTGCAGCTGGATATGACTTATTTCCAAAGAAGGCAGAGGCAAGCCTTTGGAAACATATTTCAAATCATTCCAACTCTGCAGTCATATGAAACTTAAGTGTTTAAGGCAGCAGAAGAAATAGCACTGCTATTTGTTAGAACTGTTCGACCACATGGCTTCATTTACATCGTTACATTGGGCTGAGATTTGGGACTGAGGTTAAAAGTTTAGTCTTCAGACAAAACAGGTGATTCAGACACTGTCATAGCTGAAGGGCCCAGCCACATACCCTCAAGCAGATTGTTTCTGGTTTTTCACAAGGAATCAACTTATTCATTGACTTGAAAGCATTTGTACACACGTGTCATTTGTGTGTTTTTCCAGAATCAGTTTGCTCAGCAAAGAGCCAGTGAATAGGTACTTTGTATAAACACTGTGCTACCCACTGCTGAGGAATAGAGAGGTGAAAACAACATAGCCCCAGACGACAAGAAACTTACAGTCTAACAAGGGCAGACAGATATTTAAATAAGTGTACTCTTTAAGGTAAAATAGAATTGATGCTGTGGTAGAGAAAGTAAAAAAAATTCTTACCTCATCATTTTCTCCTACAGGCATAAATGGTGCACCAAATCTCTTGATTTGTATTGTAACAGTAGAGGCCTTTGAAAGCAAGGGATATCAAACATTTGAGCTTGGCTCTTAGCTACAGCATTAATGGGATGTGATTAAAATGTACCTGAAGACCAACATTTAAAGCAGGACAAAATTTGGTTTCTAATTTTTCTCCTTCTCAAAAGAAGAAAGAAGGAGCTTCTCGAAGGATAAGGTAGTTGTATGTTGAGGCTTTAATATGCTGGTAAACTGTGAGATTCTTTAGCACCCTTGTTTATGTTGTTTATACGGTAAGGGAGGTTTGGAAAAAGTAAAACATATATTTATCAGTCACTTAAATGGTACTTACTTTGTGCCAGGACTGTTCTAAGTGATTTACAAATATTATCTCAATGGTCTTAATAGACATGTAAAACCTTATTCTTTCCATTTTGCAGATAAAACTGGAGATGCAGAGAGGTCAAGTAATTTAGCATGGTCCTATTTATTTTCTTTCATTTTGTTAAAAGGTCTTGGAGGTACAAATGGCCTACAGGACTGTTTAGAAGGCAAGTGCAGCACCTGACCAATGGCATAACAGATCATTCAGCACGCAGGCTCAGAACTTTGATGCCATCTTCAATGTCTCTCTCTCCACTTTGTGTGCAATCTTCAGAGCTTATTACTCACACCTTATGTCCCTTAAAGTGCTTCCCTTACATCCGGGCAAGTGGGGTTCCTGCTCTGGGCCCCACCCAGCAGAGCCTCCTGCTTTAGAGTGGCTTCCTCAACCTTCTCAAAGTCTCCCTTTGGTTCCTGGAGCTGTCTGCAACTATTAGTGCTATTCCAGGAGGTGTCCCAAGCCCTGTAGAGGGCCCCTGTGATACCAGCTCCCTATTTCTCCCCACAGTGCATTATCTCACCCTCATTTGCCAGGAATCAACACAATGCCCTGAGGATCTTCGAGACTTCTGAATTTGTAGTCACCTTAGGGAAGATATCACTCCTGCCAGTTAGTATGATATTTCTTTCATGAGCTCATACAAGCTTGGCTAAAAGAATGATGCTGATGAACCGATTTTAAGTTATTCCTACCCATGAAATATACAAGATGAATTCTGGCCCCTGGCCCATTACCAACAACGTGCGTGAGCCATGCATTGTCTTTCACTTATGCCTGTTCTGATCATGGCGCTGCAGTGGGAATGGTGGCAGCTGCCTTCACTCTGTGTGTCTTCCACTGCTGACACTCAGGGTGATCCCTCCATCCATCCACAGCCGGGTGCTCCATGTCAGAGATCTTCTGGGATGGCTGCACCTGACACATTTGAAGGCTTTCAATATTACTTCTCTATAATGCCAACAAACCTTTCTGACTGATATCCTTTCTTGCTTCTGATCAACGTGGAGACATTGTCTTCTCCTGAGACAGTCTTAAGCCAATGTAAATGAGGGATGCATATTTCTTTTAGGAATGGAACAACTATTCTTGATCTGTCCATGGGCTTCTTACTTGTCTTTTCGATTGCTGTTCAGGCAAAAGGAAGTTTGAAAGAAATCACATTCTAAGAATAAAATTGTTATAAAGAATTCAAGAGAAAAGTATGGTTGAAAGACGAATTGTTCTACATTTACAGTATAAAATCCAAATGGTAATTTAAAATGACCAGGACATGACTTATCGCTAACATTTACCCACAAACTAATTTAAATTCGCACCATTAACAAAGAATAGTAACAATATTGGAGATTATCATTGGAATCCATTATTCTCAGGAAGCACAATGGATGGTACAGCATCTAGAATAATGATCTAACAGCATTAAATAAATGGTGCTAGGAAACCAGTGGCAAGAAGAGCAATATTGTCTCAATATAAATAGATTCTGGCTGGGCACGGTGTCTCACGCCTGTAATCCTAGCACTTTGGGAGGTTGAGGTGGGCAGATCACGAGGTCAGGAGTTCAAGACAAGCCTGACCAACATGGTGAAACCCCATCCCTACTAAAAATACAAAAATTAGCCAGGCATGGTGGCACATGCCTGTAATCCCAGCTACTCAGGAGGCTGAGGCAGGAGAATTGCTTGGACCCAGGGGGCAGAGGTTGCAGTGAGCCAAGATTACACCGCTGCACTCCAGCCTGGGTGACAGAGCGGGACTCTGTCTCAAAAAAATAAAAAATAAAAAATAAAAAATAATTTAAAAAAAGATTTTGAAGAGCCCTGGCTTTGTATTAACAGTCTGGCTCCTTTTCATTATAGTGGGGAGGTAAGAAATTCGGTAGGAACAATGTCTATGACAGTAAAGAACATGAAGAAATTGTTCCTGAACACCACAATCTCCATATGCACTAACCAGACAATTAACAAATGTATATGTACCTCTTCAATACATAGCTATATTTCACCTAGGTCTATAAATTTTGTAAAACAGTTTTTAAAGATCAAGCAGTTTATATAGAGAAGGGCCTTGCGAAAAAAAAAAATTGCCTGTGACCCCTTGCATCCTAGGAGTGGCTCCAGTCCCATATTTCTATTTTTAAGTTTGCATTCCCTCTGCCTTATTACCTTTCCCTTAGCCCATTGCAATACTTTTTCTAACTGGCTGGATGTTATCCTTTCTTCCCCTTATAATCTTCCTTAAACACATCTGGCTAATTGCTCTGGATGTTTTGGAATTACTTCTTTACTTTAAACTTTCACTGACTCTCCATTGTTCTCAGGTGAAGTACAGACCATTCATTCATCCTCTCCAATCTAACTATAAACCACGTTTCCAACTCCATCTCTCAGTATGTAATGTTACCACACAGTAAGTCTGTAATGAAACTGAACCTCTGGCTGTTCTTCAACATGTCTTTTTCCTTCTCATCTCTACACATTTGCTTTTAATATTCCTGCCCCACTTCTGTCTCTCCCATTTCTCTCCATTACAATTATACCCAATCTTGAAGGCCTCAGATGCTTCCATTTCCCCAAGCCCTAAGTCAGATGTCTCCTTCTTTTCATCTATGTGCTTATTTAGCGGTACCTCTTCTGTAGTTTTTTTTTTTTTTTTTTTTCTTTTTATACAAGCTGACTGAAATGACATGAAGATGAAGGGACTTGGCCAGGGTTAGGGTTCAAATTAGTCAAATAATTGTTCATATTGGCAGAAACATATTTTTATTACTTCCAACCATTGGCACTTAGATGATTAGTTTTATTGAAGAGAATCATAGACATTAAAGAGAATATAGGCAAGACTGTGCTCTTAGTGGAAGCTGATAACAGAAATAAGCTTATGGTTTGCAAGATGAAAAGCCCAAATGCTATGTTGAATAAAAACTAAGAACAAAATGGTCTAAAGTAAGAAGGTCTAGAAATCTTGTTAAACGCCATGCATTCACAAAGACATTTTTTCTTTTGAAAAAGAAGAGAGTCAGAGGAAAGCAAGACTTCTATTTACTGCCTTTGTTGTCTTTAAAGAGCAGACCTTGCCAAAACTATAGCAGTCATGCAGATCTTGGCATCTGCAATCTCTAACAGGTTTCAGATTTCCAAAACTGACTTGAAAATCACATGTCAGCAAACTAAAGGGGCAAGGGGAGATGCTGATAGGAAACAAGTGAGTTTTATGTGCTCTTGAAATTCTATGAAAAAAAATATGCTAAACTCTAATCAGAAAACCTGCAATCTTTCATTTTCTCTTTATGACAATGATTAAGCTCATAATGTCTTTCAGAGACTTGAGCAAAGAAAACAAGCTGGAAAATCAGTGCAGTAAATGGCAAACATGCCATGGGTGTGGATTAGACTGGGAACTAGAGTCAGTGAGAACATGGTATTTGGGTAACACTGTCCCTGGATTGGCAAATCTGTCTGAGATCTCTTATATTTTGAGTGTCAAAGACACTGAAACACAGATGTGGCCATAAAGGCCATATGATTAGGACAGGAATTCTGCAGATGAAAGTTCAGATACTTCTGATTTAATCTAGGTCTAGCCCACCCCTATCACAGATGAGGAAAAGATGTCTCCAGAATAGTAAAGTGACTTGCTCAAGTTAACAGCTTAGCTAGAAAGAGGACCACAATTAGGATCTAGGTCTGTTGACTCCTAGTGCTGTCTGCCCCTTCATATTGCCTCTCCCTTTAAACTCCTTTTCACTCAGCTTAGTGAGTATTGTTAGAGCCTAAAAGCCTGCGTATGTGTTGTGGTTATACTGCTGTCAGGAAAGGACAATTAGAAAATAGATCAAAGTTATATTTATACTTCAACTGTGAAGAAATGCAACTTGGTGGTTTAAGGAAGGCCTTATGCCAATTATCAATCAGGTAAATCTGTGATGGTGCTCTTGGGGACTGGTGTGCTCCATGGGGCATCACACTGAGCCCTACCGAACTGTTGCTTTAACAATAGAAATTTAAATAGAGGACATTTTTATGTTTTGCAGAGTTACCATATGTGTATATACATATATAATTTGCATATAATATATAGTTACAAAAACTTTTTTTTTTTTTTTTTTTTTTTTAGGTCAGGACCTGATATTTTCTGAAATTGGTAGTGGTTAGGACATCCCTAGAAACAAGACTGTCTAACATCACTTAGCCAAATTGCTTTGGGACATGGACCAAGGGGGTGTGGAAAACAGCAGGGAAATATAGATCACATTGGGATCCAGTGCAACATTTGAGTTTTCCAGGTAAACATATCACAGGGCCTTGAAAATAAATTTTAAGAAGATAATTTTACATTGTATTTATTTGTTTGAAATGCTTTGGAACTGATCTCTAAGAGGAACGCTTTCAGACCTACACAAGCATATCACTTGCAAAATTTAGACTTTCTTGCAAAACACAAAAGGTGTTTATGAAGTTGAATATAAACTGCAGAGTTATCAAAACTATCCCCAAGGCACGTTAGTTTTAACTCTAAAGCAGAATTCATGGGAAGATATAAAACAGGGAATGCAAAGATGTTTCTTCCTTGCTCGCAATGCCCCTGGAGTCCAACATCAGATCCACAGTGCAGCAAACTCTCCAACAAAAGGGCCAGCCAAGGAGGAGGGCACTTTACTATGTGAATAGACCAGACTGTCCCAAAAAGGTTAGCCCATGCCAGTAACAGTTCTTAGACTAAATCGTTCTATTTCAGAAGTTCTTCTAAAGCCCTTATTTCTGAATCAAAAACATGCCCTTTTATTAATTTGTATCCGTGTTCTCCTGAAATAGGAACAACTGACAAAAACCATGGTCGAGGATTGCCATGTAACACTGACTTCAATCAAGCATAGGTTCGGGAGGGTGTGTTTCATATGAATTTCTTTTCATTAGGTCATATATCTAGCATTAGATGCTAGAAAAGTCTGCAGCTCCCAAAGAGGAGGGAGATGTGAAAATCTGGTGCTGGCAATGATGGCAACTTGCCATTCTGACAGAATTGCACAATCAGTTTCCTGGACACGTTTCACCAGTTTATTTTAGGAACCAGTGAGCTACACTAGAGGGCAGACTAACCTAGACCTTTTTATTCCCTTCCAATGAGAGTCTAATCCATTGTGTCTGACACGAAGCATTACAGAAATAGAATCCTACAAGTGAATAAAATTGTGACACTGTTTCATTATCATTGATGAGGATTGTGCCTCAGATGGTTTCTCCTTATTTAACTTTGTACTGAGGGCATTTAATATCTTAAATACTTGATTTAGAGAATGTTTAAGGAAAACAAAACAAAAAGCCTGTGAAAATAGTGGATGGTGTACAATTATTACAGCTATGTTATTGCAAAGACAAGCATCACTGTGAGAGTGTGATAATGACCAGGAACAGACAGAAGCCTTCTCCAGAGGAACATGAAATCTATAAGACATTGTCACTGTGAGATAAATTAGATCCATAATGGCAATTTTTGCTTAGTATGGTGCTTTGTAATTTCTCATTTTTAAAGCTATGAAATCTCATTTTCTTTTCTTTTGTGTGATTGTGAAGCAGTCTAGGGGTCAAAAGGACAAGCTGTGTGAAAATGGGTTATCCTGGAAATAAATTCAGTATTGCTCTGGCTGGGATTGTCCTATACCACCTTGGAATCTTCAACTCTTTTAGTGATTTTAGGATGTGGTGGAAGAGAGGGGTATATGGAATTTTCAGGATTATCATTGGGCATAGATGTTGTCGTGGAACTGGTTGATTGACACAACTGCCCACTAGTAATTCTTTTAAATTATCCAACTCACTGGTGTAAGAAATAAATATTTTTCATAGCTAGTGTATTAATCAAGATTCTTCAAACACAAAACCAATAGTTTTATTTATTTATTTATTCATTTTAAAGAATTGGTTGATGTGATTATGGAGACTGAGAAGTCCCAAGATAGTAGTAGTCAGCAAGCTGGAGACCCAGAGAATCAATGGTATAATTCCAGTCTGAGTTCATGAACCTGAGAACCAGGAGAACTGATGGTGCAAGTTCCAGTCTGCATTAGTTTAAAGGCAGTAGAAGATCTGTATCCTAGCTCAAAGACAGTTAGACAGAGAGAGCATGTAAATTCTCCCTTACTCAAAGCATTGGGTGAAGCCCAACCATATTGGGTAGGGCAATCTACTTTACTCAGTCTACCAATTCAAATGTTAGTTTCATACGGAAGCATCCCACAGACACAACCAGAATAGTGTTTGACCAATTATCTGGGCACTTAATGGCCCAGTCAAGTTGACACACTAAATTAGCCATCACAGTTAATCTCTTGTTTGTGTTTACTTTGTGCTTACAGATTATAAATCACTTTCATAAACATTATCTCTTCTGGTCCCCTCTACACGCTAGGTAGGACAAATTTTCATTAACATTATCACAAGGGTTTATTATGCATAAGTAATATTCAGCATGGCATGATGCTCACATTATTAAGACACTGAATTGTCTTCATGTCTTTTATAAAAATGAAGCATAGAAAGATTTTGCAACTTGAGTAACAAGCAATTTGTATTACTTCTTTCAACTCTTAGTCCTAGGCTCTTTTTTTTTTTTTTTTTTTTTTTTTTTT
>NW_016819104.1:2077547-2130304 GCF_001698545.2 Rhinopithecus bieti
CGCCCGCCGCCGCCCAAAGGCGCTGCGTCCCGGCCGCTCTGCGGGCGTTTCGTTGAGGCCCGGCAGGCTTGGGCCGGGAGACCCGGCGGCCGGCCGGGTCCGGGCTGGGAGAGGCCGCCGCCGCCATCAGTCACCGAGGTGAGGTGGGGAAGAGAGGTTCGCTGCGGCTTCAAGGCCTGGGCACAGCCAGTGGGCAGCCGCAGCAGAGGCCTCTGGTATCTGCATGGCACAGGGCTCGGCCTGTCCCGGGGCCCCCCACTTCACCCGCCGGCCCGGGGCCGGAGGGCCTGGAGGGCCCCGAAGGAGCGGGCCGCGTTCTGCGTCTCTCTGCGTTCTCTGCCGACCGGAACTCAGTCCTAGGCTCTTTTGACTCCATTTTACATTTATTTCAAAGTCTAAACAGCAATAGCTACAACAATCACCACATCTCCAAAAGATGCATTTTCTGACATGCAATGTACAAATTTCCCTGGCCGAAGTTATCCTGTATTAAAATATACATAGTGCACCTGTAATAGGTTTGGCGCATTAGAATAAATGCAACTTGAAGTCAGTGGTGGCAGGCGTTAAAGTGGGCAAGAAATAAATGGAATAAGTGTGTCAGTATAATTAATAATCACAGAACTCCAGAACGCTCCCTGCTCAAAGACTTCTTCCCCGTTAATGATTCAGATTTGTCAGCCCCGTTAATTATTCAGATTTGTCAGAGATTTCCTTTTGTTTGTTACTTTTTCCAGACAGCATTGCCTCTCCCCTAAATAAAACATCCCGAGACATGTAGCACATTAAGGTTATTGGATGTTTTCATTTCGTGACCAGGGAACATCAGGGCACTTTAGCCACTCTGATGGCAGAGTGCTACAAAGGGGCAAAGAGCCCAGAAAGGAGGAAGGGAAGGAATGCTGACTTGGACAGATTTTTTTATGCTCTTGATTTTATGAGTATAGACTAGCCATCAAGACAATAATGTTAACTCACTAATTCATGTAAATTATTTCTTCATCCTGTAAGTGAGAGTTCATTGGAGTCACATCTTACTTAGGGACAAGATCTAAAGTTACCATGTAAGGCAAAAATCACATACAACCAAAATCACCCTTGAAAACCTTAAATCACAACTGAACTACAGTGTACAGGGGTTTATAACTGTGTTTACCAATTTTTATGTTATAAATATATAATGTATAGCATGTAATAAAGATACATATGCAAGACCTTTTTTTTTTTTTTTTTTTTTGAGATGGAATCTTGCTCCGTTGCCTAGGATGGAGTGCAATGGTGCGATCTTGGCTCACTGCAACCTCCACCTCCTGGGTTCAAGTGATTCTCCTGCCTCAACCTCCCGAGTAGCTGCAATTACAGGTGCGTGCCACCACACCCAGCTAGTTTTTTGTGTTTTTAGTAGAGATGGGGTTTCACCATGTTGGCCAGGCTGGCCTTGAACTCCTGACCTCAAGTGATCCACCCGCCTCAGCCTCCCAAAGTGCTGGGATTATAGGCGTGAGCCACTGTGCCTGGGCAAGATTTTTGAAATACAGCTTTATACTAGAAATAAATATTTTGAAACAATAGAGTCATATTCAGCCTGGCATGATGCTCACATTATTAGGGACACATTAACTGTGGCTAACTGAAGATCTCATATCCCATCTTCTCTTATTCTAAGGCCTATGTTCATTTAGTAGAATGGCAGGCTGAGTTGCAAGGTAATTCTTTCTTTTAATTATTTATTGTGACACAGTTTAAGACTTACTGAAAAGTTGCAAGGACAGCACAAAATTCCCACTGTTAACATTTTAACCACATTTGCTTTATTCTTTCCATCTTTCTCTCATGTCCTTTTATAGTCTATTTTCCCTCATTTGTGCATGTATTATTAAATTTGCATATTTTAAATGTACAAATGATGCAAACTTACTCTAACTACATCTCAGAGGAATTATGAAATTGGTTTAATCAATGTTACTGTGCATTAAGAGCTGATAAAAATGGATAAATACGAGTTAAGTGAAAGAAATATGTCCAAAATGTTGACCTGGCCAAGCAAAATGAATCCTAGCAACAGTAAAGAATAAAAACAGGCACTTCACTAAGGATGCTGTGTGGACCAAATTATGAAAATCATCACCAAACCAGAATAAAGTCTGCCTTTTGGTAATTTGCATCACTAATGTGCTATTACACTCTAGTGGGGTTTTTTTTTTTGTAACCTACAGATGAGAGTGACATGTATGATCTCATGAATAATTCAAAGATTCACTGCAAGTTCTCACCTCTGGTTTCTATTGTTCCTCAGCAGAGGAGGACGGCTTTCAGTTACTGTCGGAGCTGGAAGAATTGTCACCATGCAATGTTATTGTTATTAACATTATTGCCAGTGATTATTGTGATTACAAGTGATCATTCTTGCAACTAATTATTAAGATCCTGTATTATCTGGCCTTCAAACACCAAGACACAACTCATGCATTTCAAAACAGAACTCACTGCATCTTAATGTGTGTTAGCCAGTGGGTCTGGTTGGTAAGTTAGTACCTGATGGAGAATTTGACTATGTTTGTGTCCTTGTACAGGCTCAGCATGTAAATTACACTTTCTTAAACAATTTGTTCAGATCATAGAAAATGTTAAAACACTTCTGATAGCATAGTAAGAAATATCCAAAAGAAAAGGGAACCCCCGTGAATGAAACAAGTCAACTGAAATCTACTGCATCTCTAGAAATAATAGTTTGCCAGTTGGTTGCTTTTTGGTTTTAATGATATACTCATAGTATAGTTCCCAAATCTGAGTACATATCAATAATCTCCAGGGCTTCCTTTACTTGTAGAGCATATAATTTATTTCAATTAGCATGTCTCACCCCTATCCCCCTCAAAAATTGAGAAAAAAAACAGTCATTGGTTGTTCCATAGCTTACAGAGAAGGTAGCTTTTCAAATGAGTGTCTAGGGAATGTTGAGCAACACCAGCTTCTTGCTCTTCTCTGTTACATAATGTCGACTTTGGCCATATAAGTAATGGAATTGCAGTAAATGTTATGAACAGAAGAAAATGCCTATTGTGATTATTGCACAGCACTGGCATATTGTGGGAGAGACTTATAGCAAGTTAAAAGCATAGAAGCAGAGGACATAGGTCTTGGCACTGGATCTACCATTTGTTAGCAGCATAACCTTTAGAAAATCCCCCAAGAGAAAGCAGGAGAGAAATAAACATCTTTTATGGAGTATTTACTGGGGCGAGAATTTAGCAAAAGTCATGCCATTTAATCCACATAATAGTTGCAGAGATAGATGTTGTTAGCTGTATGTTATCCATGGGGAAACTGAAACTCAGGGAGGTTAAGTCACCTGCCAAAATTCATAGAGCAGAGTATATGGTGGAGGGTGGGCTACTGTAATAGTTAAGATCATGGTCTCTGAGTCAGACAGAAAGAAGGTCAAATTCTGCATCCGGGTTCCATCACTTACGGGCTGGGTGTCCTGAAGCAAGTTATTGATAAGCTTTATTTTTCTTGTTTCTAAAACGGGAATATATTTCTATTTCTATCTCATAGGGTTGTTTTAAGCTGTAACTAAGATATTGTACATAACTGCTTACCTCAGCACCTGATTTTATTGTTTAATTCTTTAATTATATTATTTTACGGGATAACTGAAGGTTTTCAAGCCCAAAAGCCTGCATTGTCTCAGTTTTGCCAGTTAAAAAAGGCAAATAATAATGACTCTCCTCTCTTTCCATGTTACACGAGAATGACAGGACTAGTGAAATAATGAGAGGAAAGCATCTTGCAAGTGAATGTGTGTGCACATCTTTACAATAGCTCTGAATTTGTTTCTTGTAGGTCTTGAGTCTCCAGATACAATGTAAGCTACTGAAAAACAGAGGCCATATTTTCACTTCTGCTGAATGCTGTGTTTCTAATTTCAGATTTCTGAAACATGAAGTGCCCAATAAACCCTAATACCGTAACTCTTACAATCATTTATTAGCAGCACTTTCACTCAAATTAGAAACTGTTTTTATTTTGTGTTTATTATTTTTTTATGGAAAGCCATATAATCCATTTTGTCTTATATAGAATGAGTGTATTATTGAGACTCACGAATGCTACTAGAGTCCAGCAATCACATTTTTATGATATTATAAATCTCCCTCTTCCACATGTCTTGAATATTGTTCCTAGCAACAGAAATCATTTTAAAGGGGCATGTTACCATTTTTAATACCCACAGGTGTTTCATTCTTAAACCCCTTTCTTGCCCACATTAATTGCTACCCTTATCCAGTACTGAAATAAATGCATATTAATTTTTAGTGTTGTTTATTTTATTTCTGCAGGTGTGTATTAATTTCAGAGTTCAGTTAAGCCTGTCTAGACCTTAAATGCCACCAGATCTCTTAAGCACACATTTATTTTTTATTGTTTTTGTTACATTCTTTATTATCAGAATTCATGAATGTAGTTTTTATGAAGCTTATTACTTACCCTAAAGACTGGATTTGAACGTGCCGTTCTGGCTGGCTGAGTAAATGGAGATTTAATTACAGATATTTAATTGCTTATTATGAACTTGATGGGCTGGAACTGAATGAACCCTTCTTCCCCATTTTCCGCCTTCAGCTCCACTACACAAAGTCATCGTGGGCTGGCTGCTATGCTGTACAACTTTCCTTACCAACTCGTGGATCGTCACTCCTTCGAGTTCAGTGTAAAAATTTATGTACGTCTGACAATAACATGGGGTGGTCTCTAGCTTTCTTAAAATAAATGAAGGAGGAATATTTTATTTGAAAATAGAAAATAAGGTTAAGCTTAGGAGAAATAAATTCATGAACTAGAATGAGAGATAATCTTCATTTGAAGAAAGCGTGATTGGAGTTTAGAAAACAGAAAGTGCATTCCCGGATTCAAGTAAAATGTAGAAGAAAATGCAACTCTAATATGTAACTATATTTATTCTCATAAAAATCAAATACAAAATGGGGTATAATGGAATAGAGGAACTTAAGTGGTACTAGGACATACGAGAACATAGTAAAAAACTGTAGCAGCAATTGATTAAAATTTAGTTACAGTTCCCTTTCACATTATTATTTTTTGGTACAATGTTATGAACAAAACTATAATATAGACTTACCAAACTTGATTTTAGTCAAAAACTTTTTTTTGCACTAGGCATATGTTTATCCTGCAGTATAAATAAACTTAAAATGCTTATGTGATCTTGCTGATGGATCAGCATTTTAACCTGAAGGATTTTGTTAGTAAGTTTTCACTTCAAATGAGAGCAGGCATTCGTATTTGTACTTAGAATTTGGGTACTGTTTATGTTGGTTTGAGAGTAGGGAGTTTAAAAAAGCTGGTTTCAGCAAAATTGTCTTGATCAATACGACTCCTAATGTAGTGCCAAAAATATTGTAAATTTACAAATAGTTTTTTACTTTAGATGTTCCCTGAGTGTTATGTAATGTTGTTCCTTTTCTCGGTCGGGGATAATAAGCTGTGTGGAGGTTTCCTTTATGAGAAAGTTCGTCTCCCCCCCTTGCCCGTCGCCCCATCATGTCCAAGAATCCTTCAGGATGCTAGCTCATGTTTTCTAAAGGCTAACGTCTGGAGCTGGATCCAACCTCAGCTAGGTCCGTGAACCCATGAGGCTGGAGAACTCCACAGTCATCTTTAAAGTAGTTGTTTCAGAAGGAGCTACTAAAGTAGACCTCAGCTCAAATCCAGATGGTCAGAGAATCGTCCTGCTTTCACCACCGTGACCACTTCTAATACTGAAGAGCATCACTGCTTCCTATTACACCCAAAGTGCTGATGCTGGGGCTGAGTTTTCTGTTCCTGTGGTTGTCACTGAGGCTAGTGTAAATTCCTCTCTTGGCTGCAGTAGTTCAAGGAGATGATACTGGCCTAGGGCAGCAGTGTAACTCTTTGATTTCCTTACACAACCACATTCTCAGCATAAAAGCTGACTCCCTCTTGGCTGCTGAAATATGTTCTGGGATTCAGTAGTTCAGAAATGTGGAACTTCCATCCCACCTCGACCTCCCTACTGGATACATGGTTAGATGTTATCCACTCTCTTGGTGATTTTATTTCAGGGCTTTCAT
Organism: Rhinopithecus bieti; assembly: GCF_001698545.2. Taxonomy (NCBI): domain Eukaryota; kingdom Metazoa; phylum Chordata; class Mammalia; order Primates; family Cercopithecidae; genus Rhinopithecus; species Rhinopithecus bieti. Next base: position 2,083,664 of record NW_016819104.1, read on the forward strand.
TGCCCTTCTTTGCCACTTGTGCTTTGTCAGGGTATCCCATTTCACTCTGTTAAATTTCAATAAGATGAGTCTTTTGAAACTTTATGAAGATTTGCCAACCTCTGTCCACTTACCAACCAGAAGAAAGGCAGAAGATTTACCAACCTCTGCCCTTCAAGGTCTCTATCCAGAACCTACAAAATATCAGTTCTGCCTCCCTGGATTATCCTCTGTAAATGTTTTCATTGAAGCAATTGTTTTCATAAAATATATTCTATTTCATGAGCCTTTGAATTTATGAAATTATAGTATTTTTGGTTTTTAGATCATGGTCAAGATTCGAGTTCAAGTTACCTGAAAGTGTAGTAACTTAGTATAAATGATTTTCATTTTAAAAACCTAGTACAGTTTTAAAAAACCTTAATTTGTTTCATTGAACACATTTTGTAATTTTCCACCAAAAGAAGAAGCATTCATAAAATATTTTACTTATATTTGATGTAACATCTTTAGTTATTACTACATATTTTCTTTCTCACTTCCTATGAGGGTGACAAAAGGAATTTAAACAGTACTCACAATATTTAACACTGTTTTTAACCTTTGAAAATTTAGATATACACAACAAACTTTTAAAAATAGCTCTGCATTACTCATGGTCTACTGGACACAAACCCAAAACCAGTTGATGGACCTCACTGATCCAGTTTGGGATATAAAGGCATTGTAGACTGAGACATGGAAGGGGACTTTCTGAATGTGATGGGCTGGAGCAAATGGGTTGAAGTACGCAACATCATGATGACTAAGGGTAAAGATATAAACACTTTCTTTCTTGTGCTACCCTAAAGGAGAGATGGAAAGCTCTTTGGATATAAGACAAAAGATACACCTAACTGTCACAAAAATATTCAACAGTATTTTCTGAGTGTGGGGAACAGGAAAACATTTTCTGCTTCATCTTTGACCCATCCTTAAAGAGTATCATGGCAAATGACTGCATAGGATGAGCAGTAAATGGCTGAAAAGTCCCGGGACATTCTCAGTACATTGGGGCTATAGTCGGTCATCAGCAAATACAAGCAAAGTCATTATTAAGGACAGCACTTTTTATTAAACTACAGCAGATTAAAAATATGTATGCTTTATTTCTCTTGAATAATACATTTGTAAAGAATTATTTGCCAGACCCTTTGAGGGAAGAAACATCAAGGATTCCATTATCGCAGGGATTAGTTTGAATGATCAGTTCAGTCAATTTGTTGGAGATATCAGCAGGGGAAGGAGGTTGACCTTCACTATATCCAGTTCTTCTTGGTGGATATGTTATCGTGGACTCAGAATAATGGGAATGATTTGCAACTCATATTTCTTCAACTCTGCACTAGGATGCAATTTTAGCTGATTACTCTTGGCTCTCTGACAGCCCAACGCATCAGTCACAGCCATGGGAATGAAATCCCATCATTTTTTAGTAGGATGAGGTCCGTCATAATTGTTTAGTCCAATGCTTTTATTTTAGAGCTCAGACCCATACAAATGACTGGTAACAGGAATAATAATAGCCAATGTTTATGGGCATTGTGTTAAGCAAATAACATTTATTATTTCATTTAATCCTCATGACAATCCTGTGAGGTAGGGACTGTAATCCCTATTTTGTAGTGATAAAACAAAGTCACAAATAGATTAAGAAACTTGCCTAGAGTCAAGTTATTAATAAGTGCAAAGTGAAATTTGATCCCAGTAGTCTGGCTTCAAAGGCCAGACTAACTACTGCACCATACTACCCTTTTAATTTAAAAATCAAATTACTTAGAAAATATTACTAAGTTTAGTAGTACTGCATCCTAGATTTTCTGGTTCCCAGTCCTCTGAAATTAATGAATTGCATTGAACAATGGTGATAGCCACTGACTTTAAATATATGCAGTCATATGTATATAAACACACATGCACATTCACACACAAACATACACACAGACAAACACACATGTGTACTCCCTCCCTCTCTCTCACACACATACACTTGTATAACCAGTAGTGCCTACTTTGTTTTCCTGCTCCTTTCTCATTTCACCAGTATCTTAAAGATCTTCGCTGGGAGTTTAATTTACCCAACCTTAGGAACTTTGTACAACCCTTTTATCTAAGTAGCTGCAAACTAGCAGCATCTTTCTGTCCTTTCCCAGCCCAATTTCCACATACGAGTTATCTTTTCATTTTTTCCCCTTTAAACAAAAGGCTGTTTCTCCTCTGTGTTTCCCTGTTGAATAATTATTCTCCTCCAGTTCAAACACAAATTCCACACCTTGATAGAGTCTCCAGCAATTGATTAGATGCTTTTTGTCTTACTTTTGAGCTTATCATATAGAAAAGCGCATGAACATATGACCTTCACAAATTAATTACCATACAACAAAGCCATACAGGTCAAGAAATCAAACATTGCCAGCAAGGAAAAGCCCTTTTTGGGACTCTCCCTCATTATAAGCTCCTACCTCCCAAAAGGTAAACTCTATCCTTGAGGTTGTGTTAATACTCCCTGGATTCTTTTTTTAACATATAGTTTTACCAGCCATGTATGCATATATTGAGTTTAATTTGATCAATGTAATCTTTGTTTATTTCTCTTTTCTTCGTCTCCTACATGATGTCTTACGTTCTTTATTTTGTCATATTCATATTTCCAGTACAGAAATCCATTAATTAACCTTTCTGTGGTGCATATATTTTTTCTTTTTAAAATTTCTGTGGGTACATAGTAAATGTGTGTGTGTGTATATATATACACACATATATATACACACATATACATATATATATTTTTTGAGATGGAGTCTAGCTCTGTCACCCAGGCTGGAGTGCAGTGGTGCAATCTCAGCTCACTGCAACCTCTGCCTCCTGGGTTCAAGCAATTCTTCTGCCTCGGCCTCCCAAGTATCTGGGATTACAGGTGCGTGCCACCACACCCAGCTAATTTTTGTATTTTTAGTAGTGATGGGGTTTCACTGTGTTGGCCAGGTTGGTCCCGAACTCCTGACCTCGCGATCCACCCACCTTGGCCTCCTAAAGTGCTGGGATTACAAGCATGAGCCACTGTACCCAGCTAGTAAGTGTATGTATTTATGGGATAAATAAGAGACTTAGCTACAGGCATGCAAATACGTAATAATCACATCATAGTAAATGGGGTACCCATCCCCCTCAAGCATTTATCCATTGTGTTACAAACAACACAATTATTTTCTTTTAGTTATTTTTAAATATAAAATTAAATTGTTATTGACTACAGTCACCCTGTTGTGCTATGAAATACTAGGTGTCATTCATTCTTTCTAACTACTTTTTGTACCCATTAATCCTTCATTTCCCCTTCATCCCCCAACTACCCTCCATAGCCTATGGTATAACCATCCTTCTACTTTCTATCTCTAGGAGTTCCATTGTTTCATAGCTCTCACAAATAAGCGAGAACATGCGATGTTTGTCTTTCTGTGCCTGGCATATTTCACTTAACATAATGACCTCCAGTTCCATCCTCACTTGTAAATGACAGGATTTCATTCTTTTTTTTGTGGCTGAATGATGCTTCATTGTGTATAAGTATCACATCTTCTTTATCCATTTATCTGTTGGTGGACACTTAGGTTGCTTCCAAATCTTGACTATTGTGAACTCAGGACAACAAACATGGGAATGCAGACGTCTCTTCTACATACTAATTTCCTTTATTCTGGGTATATACCCAGCTGAGGGATTGCCAGCTCATATGGTAGCTCTATTTTTAGTTATTTGAGGAAAATTCAAACTGTTTTCCTTAGTGGTTTTACTAATTTGCATTCCCACCAACAGGGTCCAAGGGTTCCCTTTTCTCCACATTCTCACCAGCATTTGTTATTACTTGTCTTTTGGATAAAAACCATTTTAACTGAGGTGAGAGGATATCTCACTGTAGTTTTGATTTGCATTTCTCTGATGATCAACAACATTTAGCACCTTCTCATGTTTGCGATTCGCATATCTTCTTTTGAGAACTGTCTATTCAGATCTTTTGGCTATGTTTTAACTGGATTATTAGATTTTTTTCCGGTAGAGTTGCTTGAGTTCCTTATATATTCTGGTTATTAATCCTTTATCATATGGGCAGTTTGCAAGTATTTTCTCCCATTCTGTGGGCTGTCTCTTCATTTTTGTGGTAGTTTCTTTTGCTGTGTGGAAGCTTTTTAACTTGATGTGATCTGATTTGTCCATTTTTGCATTGGTTGCCTGTGCTTCTGGGGTGTTACTCGAGACATTTTTGCCCAGACCAGTGTTCTGGAGAGTTTCCCCAATGTTTTCTTGTAGTAGTTTCACAGTTTGAGGTCTTACATTTAAGTCTTTGATCCATTTTGATTGGATTTTGTATATGGTAAGAGATGGAGGTCTAGTTTCATTCTCCTGCATGTCGATATCCAGTTTACCCAGCACAATTTTTAAAGAGACTATCTTGTCCCCAGTGTATGCTCTTGGCAGCTTTATCAAAAATGAGTTCAATGTAAGCATGTGGATTTGTTTCTGGGTTTTCTATTTTGTTCCTTTGGTCTATTATATCTGTTTTTATGCCAGTACCATGCTGTTTTGGTTACTATAGCTCTGTAGTAGTAATTTGAAGGCAGGTTTCTCCCTAGGTCATGTACTCCTCTAGTTCACTGGCTCTAAGCCCAACACAGCACTAGGACTTGGGTAAGATTTACAGTCCTTGTGTCCTAGGCTGCCTTTCAAGTTGACCTAGGACCCCAGAGGTCTTTAGCCTGCAGTGGAGAGACTTGCTGAGAAACTCAAGTTCTAACTGTTGGGATGGGAAATTGCCCTCTGGCTAGGACTGGTCCAAATGCTCGCTTGGTGGGTGCACCCTGGCTGAGCCCGGCACAGCTTTGCTCTCCATTGTGACAGGGCAGCACTGAGTTCATTGCCATGTTCCCCATTCACTGTGATCTCCTTCCCCTAAGTGCACAGATTCTCTTTGCTGACTTAGCTCTGCTGCCAGGATATGGGGGAGGGATGGTGTTCATGATTCAAACTATCTTTCCAACCCTCTTCAGTGTCTCTTTCAGTGATATGAAGCTAAAACCAGGTAATGTGATTGTTCATTTGACTTTTGGGTCTTATGATGGTGTTTTTTTGTGTGTAGTTAGTTGTTGAAGTTTGGTATTCCAGTGGTGGGGGGAGGTGGCGGTGGCGATCAGTAAAGGCTTCTATTTGGCCATCTTCCTCCACACTCCTATGTTGCATATTTAATCACCACTTTAATCAAAGTTTGTCATTATCTCTATCATAATAGTGTACGTTCATTTCTTTTGAGTTCTCTGCTTGCCTTTCTATTTATTGCTTCATTTTTTCTTAGTACGTCCCATCATTCCCTAACATCCTGAAAATAAAGCAGAAATTCAGAAATGTTAGGGAAGGAGAAGTGGCAGGGTTTGGCATTACTGCTTCTTGCCTTTGGTGACAATGGCTGGAGGTAGAGTTCCACATATGGTGAACTCAAAGCTCTAATCTCCAGAAGACTACAGATTAGCTTTTCCTACTCCTCAATGAATGTGCTGAATTAGGGCTTCCTCTACCATCCTACCTCAGAAAATTCTTAATGAAAAAATGAAATACACAGAATAAAATCTAATAAGTACATGTAGTTATTAGAAAAGGCCTATGATCTTATCCAACTCAAAATATTTCAACCTTGTTCCATTAAAGAAAATGACTATGCCACCATCCCAAATTGTGTTTTGAAGACTACTTAGTGATCTGGGAAAATGCTTACATTATAGGAAATTTAAAAAGCAGGGCCCCAAACTACATGGAGCATAATTCCAATTTGGTCAAATAAATGCATGGGAAAGAAATGATGGGAGAAAATACTTCACAATAGTGACAATGTTTATCTCTGGGTTATTTTATTTTCTTCTTTACATTTTCTGTATTTACAGAATTTTCTATAAGGAGCATGTTACTTTCATAACTGAAGAAAAGGTTATATTTTATTTCCAAAAGGCTAATGGCTTCCTTAGATAGTTTTCTGCCTTTTAACCGACAAAATAAAGGCCAGAAAGGGTTGCATACCCCTAGGTTTTTGTCTCAGAGTCTGAGACCTGGTCATGTCAGTGCCCACCACAGCTCACCCAGCAGGATCAAAGGGTGCAGCCTCAGTGAACAAAGTACCAGAGCTGTCAAGGTCTCAACCTGGAGAAGATTTTTGTTTTGATTACAAGCCTGTGAACTGGCACTCCTTGCCCTTTCATTCCCATTTTCTGTATGCCTTGATCTCGGGTGCTTTCTAGTTCTGCTCACCTCCTGGACTTTTCACCTTACACACCTGCAAGTGTTTCAGGCAGACTGGAAAGCCATGTTTCCCTGATGAGTGAGGAGGCCCACGAAGAAAATCCTGCCTAACCTTGTTATCCTCTCCAGGCCAGAGCTGCGTTCTCACGACAGTGAGGGACACAAGGGGCCCAAGGGCACTAGGGCGACACTGACTGGGAACGCTCTTTATGCCTCCTCTGAGCTCATGCTTCCCCCTTCACCAGGGACTGCTAAGTGAGTGGCACCACCAGGAAGCAACTAAGAGCACTGGGTCCCTGTGAAAATGGGAGTTTGGGTTGCAGTGTTAATTACAGTTTTCATCAGGATAAAGATATCCAGATGTGAGAGAGAATTAAGTTCTTTCCCTGCTGCAGAACAGATGATTGAGCTAAAATAAACATTTATTCTGTAAGGGAAGAAAATGAATACACCTGCGCTATCTTTTGTCTACGCTCACATTCCCCACATTAAATAAAACCACTAAACTGGTCATACTCACTAATGGAACAAATGGAATATTGTAATCAAGAGCTTTTGATGCAAATTTCTTAATGAGGAAAGAAAATATATTTATATGGTATTTATGGATATTGTAAGCCTAGCAAGAAATATTTACAAATCGATATTTCCAAACGTACCATATAAATGGGCTGAATCCATTCTGTACATTTTATGTACAGAATATTTGTAAGATATTACAGGAGAGAACAATTTTCAGATGTGGCTTGTGTTTTGTTACTTTATAGTAATGCCTGACAGAGTTAATGACTGAATCAGAAAATTTTGAGGTTGAATCTCAGTGATTGAGATCATGTACTTAATTTTTTATTTGAAAGAAAAACAAAAAAAAGACACAACCACCAAAGTCCAGAAATAAACCTGCATATGTAATGTATATGTGTGTATGAGTAAAAAATGAAATTGAAGTTATTAGATTGTTTTAATTTTAAAATATGCCACAAGTTCAACACTATAATATTTATATTTGTCAACTGACTAGTTAATATCTTTTAACTATGATGAAAAAAATATTCAGCAAGAAAAGTAAAAGGGATTAACATAAAAATTATCTATCTTGAAAGTGGAAACCATGACTTGGCATATGAAAGAAATAACATGTTATTTTGCTACTAGTTACACAGTATAATTTTAGCAGTGTTCTCATCCCAGATGACAGAAATCACCATCACACCCTAAGTAACAAACAGCATGGACTGTGGATGAAAAAAAGACACACGGAGAGATGAAGTTTGGGCCAAGTCTACAGAGAAGAGGTTCAAATATCTTATAAAGTATCAGACCAAAATGAAGTCTTTCAAAATTTGGAGCGGTTTATTTTTGGCAAAGCCCAACTTCCTGTTCACAAGAGTGATGGCTTCAGATTATTATTTTGAACATCAAACAGGCTTTTTGCAGGGCCTCGTTTTGATGAGATCTAATGGGTAATCAGAAATACATGGATTAATTCTACCTTCAAATAAACACGGGTTTAGCAATTGAAGAGACGAAAGCTTGGCACAGCATGTTCTGAGTCCCGCCAAACTCTAAACATGGGACTAGTCAGTTCAGGGTATTGGATGAGAATATGTGGTTGAACTTGGCCTCCCCTAGTATTATCTTAATAAGCTTCAGGTCACCCTGCTCTACTCAGCTCCATCCTGGCAGGTGGGGACTGGGGAGACTATGAGCTGACTCTCTCCCCACCCTCTCTGCTCCCTCACCTTCCCTGTAGTCTTTTCCCTGGCTGAGCTCCTCTGGATAACAAAGCGCATGGGTTTTGTTTTATTGTTTTTTGTTTTATTGTTTTTGTTTTCTTTTTTTTCCTGCTTGTGCTACTTTTCTCATCTGAGTTTCGAGCTTCTTAGCTTATATGGCCGGAAAACCAACTGACAAGAAGACACCAGATAGATGGCTCTTTATAGAGTGCCATGTTGTGAATCTGTGGCCATCACGTCAGGAGGCTTGCGTTTTCTGACAGCTCTGTGCTGAGCTAAATGCAGAAGTCACATTATGCCTTTATAGAGTCCTAAAGACATTGCACTAAATTCTAAATTTGAAGTGCCTCAACTTTTTGCTAAAATATTGCAAAGGTGTGAACTTCAGATTTAGTGCACTGCACTTCTATCTTACCATGCAGCACCTCTTTCCTAACCTGTGAGATCAACTCTTCCATCTCCTTTTCCTCAGGTGTTTGTTGTTGTCCTGGTGACTCTCAGCTATTAGCACTTCAAGCACCCACTGGGCAGTGGGACATATGTGGAGTTCCTTCCCAGTCTCTAACTTCTTTCCTCTTAAATTTTTGGATCTCAGGCTTAGAAAGTTGAATGACTCATACTACCCAATTCAGGGTACATTACATTATGATATTTCTTCCTTTTTTTTCTCTTCTTCCTTCCCAACCTCCCTCCCATGGTCCTTCCCTCCTCTCTCTCTTCTTTTGCCTTATCCTCCATATCCATTCTCTTTCTTGCATAGTTAACCACTTTTGCACATGCTTGAATTTGCCTGTGTCCATAAATACAAGTAGTATTTTTGTGTGTCTGATTTAAAATTTTACACAAAAGCTATAGTACTTATTAATATTCTTGTTTTTTATGCACAGCTCTGTATTTTAAGATCCGTTTTTTGTTACTCTGTGAAAATCTAGTCCTGAGTCTCCAAATGCTGCATACTATTTCATATTCTGTATCAACTGGCTTTCATATATCCTTTCTGCCAGAATGGGCCTGGTGTTCATCAACATGCTATGCAGGCCCTCATATGAATCTGTGTTAGCCGGGATATCTTTCTGTTCACTTCTTTCACAACGTAGTCAGCTAACTGGTTAGTTTGCAAGGAAACTAACACATGAACTTGTTCTGAAATATTAATATTGATAAACATAAACATAATGGAAATTTGGAAAGAGCTCATTCTCGATTCATCATTCTCCACTTGCAAATTGTGGAAATTTGGGCAAGTTACTTAAGCTCCCTTGAGACTCAGCCTCTCTGTCAATCATAGGTAATAAAACCTATTGAATAGAATTGCTGAAAGAAGAAAAGAGATAATGTATGTAGAGAATCTGGTACAATTTCTGGAATATGGTAGGCACTCAGTGAGATTGTAGCTATTATACATTAGCTATTGCAGCTAAAAAGAACAATACATGATAGCTAAAAATAATAATGATAATAAAATGTGTCATGCCTTCCAAGGGTTATTCATTTTAACAATGTACAATGCCTTAATCTAGATGAAAAATTGCTAACAGTGCAGTGGTATTTCAAATACTTCTCAGGGAAAGCTTTGTGGGCAGAAGATGTCCTAAAGTACACACCATATGGGCACTCACCTAGGATATCTTTTTTTGACCTCTGCCAAGTTATAACTGCTAACTTTCTTAAGGCTGCTTAGAAGAAGAAAGTTCATGCTGAGAAAACTCTTGGTGCCAGTATATTAGAGACTATCTATTGACACCTATATTGAAGAGGTTCACATAACTGAGACTATGACATCAGCTACCTACTTTTAGATATATACCTACAAACCTTCTTAGGTTTTTTTCACTTCATACGACTATACAGCATGGTGGATAAGGGTACCGTTTCTGGAATAAGACTCAAATTCCAACTCAACCACTTTCTTTTTTTTTTGAGACGGAGTCTTGCTCTGTCGCCCAGCCTGGAGTTCAGTGGCACGATCTCAGCTCACTGCCAGCTCCGCCTCCCAGGTTCACACCATTCTTCTGCCTCAGCCTCCTGAGTAGCCGGGACTACAGGCGCCCACCACCATGCCCAGCTAATTTTTTGTATTTTCAGTAGAGATGGGGTTTCACCGTGTTAACCAGGATGGTCTCGATCTCCTGACCTCCTGATCCGCCCGCCTCGGCCTCCCAAAGTGCTGGGATTACAGGTGTGAGCCACCGCACCTGGCCCCAGCTCAACCACTTTCTACTTGTGTGACCTTCAGCATGTTACTTAACATCTCTCAGCTTATTTACCTATAAAAAGGGAACAATAATACCGCCTATTTCAGTGGATTGCTGTGACCATTTCATAAGGTAATAAACAAGTGCCCAGTATGTGTTAGCTATTATCAGCATCTGACTGAGGAGTTGACTGCAATTTGTCAAAAATTGTGTCTCAGGCTATTAAAACTAGACAGCACTGTTAACTGTCTAATGGTGTGATGTTTCCAAAGAGGGCCAGATGAGAAAAGGGTTAGTGTTCTTAAAGGCCACATTGGGTAAGAAACAGATATGGGAATGCTGCTATTCTCAGCACTCAGGGCTATGGATTTATAGTCTTCAGGAAGAAACCGCATTAACTAGGTGGTGCATTGTCAGCGAAAGTACTGATAAAGTACTGAAAGTTGACAAGGAAGACAATATGCATTTCTCTTAAAGGCTGATCTACATGAGAAAAGTAGACACTTGGCTGCTGTAGTGGGTACTCGGTGAAAAAATAAAAAGAAAAAAGAAAAGTAGACACTTGAGATGTGTTTAGCTAAGCATTTCTCAAAGTGTGTTCTATGGAACACTGGTCCTGTCAGATGCACCTTGAAAAAAGGGTTCTGTGTTCCAATCTATTTGGGAAATGCTGATTTCCATTTTGACACCTTAGGAATTCATAATGTATCTTAGCTTATTAAAGGCTTTCATTAGGCCTGCTGTGAGGAAACTTACTTAACTTTAACCCAGTATTTCCCAAAGTTATCTGACTGCAGATCCCAGGGGAATTTTCCATGCACCACATTGTGGAACACAGTGGTATATAATACCTAAAGGAAAAACCATTACTTCAATTGTGCAAACCCAGACATGGTGGGAGAAGGTTGGAATACTTTGAAATCTTTCAGATTGTTACCTGAATGTTTAAAAATCAAGGAAGAAATCTGAAAAATTGTTTTGGTAGAGTAGTCTTGCTTTGTTCGACCAGAAAGCCATGCCTTAAGCTGCTTTTCCTCAATTGAGATTACAGAGAAATGGAAATTTCTGCAGGTAACCTTCAAATAATTGTACTTCTGTACTTTCAGAGTCATCCACTCAAACAAGCATTCTGTGTCCACTCTGCTTCCTCAGCTTTTGAAGTAATTTGGAGCAAGGGGTTACATATTCAGACCTTTATAGACTTGAGCAGAAAGCTAGTGGGTAGAAATCTACTGGGATTACAAACCAAAGACCAGAATGGGAATGACAAAGTGCCATCTGCCTCAGTTACTTGGAAGAAAGGGCCCTAACTCCAGTTGCCATTATAGCAGATGGGACTCATCCCTAGATGGGAGACTTTGGGGACCCCACTGGTGAGGGACCATTGCTCTATAATACAGCAGAGATGCTCAGATTTTCCTCTTCCCAGATTGCAATTAGTGCCAGAGTCGCTGGTAGAGGAAGCAGCAACGAAAACCAAGTCAAACAAATTCTGAGCCTCAGAATGTCTGAATAAGATACTCTGCTGTTAGACCTGTTCTGCAGATTAACAACTGAGTGCAACATTGGTAGGGAACAGACCTAGACCTTCCCCTTCACTCTTCAGAGCTGAGGATGATGGATGGGAGAGGGGAAACAAAAGGTCATTCACAGTGGAGGAGCAGCATTTCATAGATGCTCACAGCTTCTCCAAGCTACGACTGTAACAAGGGTGAAGGGGTCTGGGTTCTCCAGATGTTCTTGTACTTAGATCAATAGGGATGGTTGCATGGGGGAGAGTGATCTGGCATCAAGAGCCCTGTGAGAAGGGGCAGCAAATACCCTTGAGACTTTCCCACCACTGAGCCAGGGAATTAAACTGATCTCACTGTGGGGATAAACCATAGAATTAATGACTGTCAGAGTTCCTTCCTGGCAACCTAAGAAAAACCCACTAAATTCTGCTAAACTACCGTTCACTTGTTCACTTTCTGTCTTCTATCCTACTTATATGTGTGACTCTACCTTCCCCATTAACTGTATGTGCCTTAAGGGCAAAAACTATACCTAATTTCCTTGGGTAATGCCTGCAGCTCTGAACACAGTGCCTTTCAAATAGCAAGTACTCAAGCCAGTGCCTACAGAATGAGTCAGTATCGCAGATCTTTCTGATCCTTAACTGATTCTAAGTGAGTCAGTATAGCCACTGAGAGGATCATGCTCACGGAAATGGAGCATTAAGCCCTCATGGGGCAAGAGAAAGGTGTGGCACTGAGTGGGGTGTGACAGATGGATTCCCATGTGGCAGGAATGGAATGACAGTTGTGCAAAGTGGATGGTGGGAGACAAGCTGTAGAAGGAAGTGCCAGGGATCCTGGATACAAGCCTGGATGTGAAATCATTAACGTTGGTTTTACTGTGGGTTAGGCTCTGATTCTAGAGTTTTATGGGAAAAAAGTGGACTCTGAAGTCAGATCTGGGTTTGGATCTCTGTTCCACAGCGTATGAATCATGTTCAAGGCACTGCAGTAGAGACACCAGGGCTCAGACACGGTTCTTGTCCCCAAGGATCTCAGAGCTGAGAAGAGCGAAGCAGACACATAAACAATAGCGATGCATAAAGAGGAGAGGTCAGTTCTGCTAATAGTGTATAAGGAAGAACAGGCTTTATCAAACTCAGTTTTTGCTGAAATAGGTAACTTAAATAATTTCTGGGTGGAAAGGGCATAGTCGACAGAAGGAACATCATGGACCAAGGCAAGGAAGTAAATTATGTCAATGAGTGGGGAAGGCAAGTAGTTGAGAGGGCATAGGCATGAATAGGGGTGGTTGCAAAAGGCTGGAAAAGTCAATAGAGGCACGAGTGGTTGCAGAATGTTCTTGGAGGTCCTGGCATGCCTCCCTAAGGAAAGACTGGGGAGTCACTTTTCAGCTGGATTTGAAATGTGCATTTTAAAACGACCACTCAGCCATAAAAATATATATGTATATATATCAAAGGCCAAGACTGCAAGACTAGAGACAGAAAGATCAGTTAGAAAAATCTGGCAATAACTGATATAAAAGACAATGAGGGCCTGAAAGAAGCAAGAGAGAGAGAGAGGGCTGACACAGAAAAGTTAAGAAGACAAGAATATTAGAATGTAATTATCTATTGGTGCCTTGCCATGAGCATCTCTCTGATCAAATGTCATCTCTTCTAGAACATCCTTGACCACCCTTTCTAAAATAGTGACCTTGACCTCTGCTGAGTCACTGTCCTTATCTTTCTGTGTTTTTTTCATAGCTCTCATCACTCTCTGAGAGAACATTTTTGTCTTCACTTTTTTACTGCCTATAAGGGCAAGGACTTGGCCTGATTCTTCATCTCTGTATCTCTAGCACCGAGAATAGTACCTGGTAAGACTTACACACCTAATAAATATTTGTTGAAAGAAGAAATAAATGATACTGTTGTCCTTACTGAGACTCCTACTAGCAGAAGAGGAGTATGTTTTTAGGAGGAAATAAACCAGTTTAGTGTTTTCCATAGTGCTTTTGAAGGGAGTCATTAGACACAAATATTTGTGGGAGTAATAGGAATGAGACCTCCCATGTTGGCTGTGGGTCTGGAAGAGGGCCAAGTACATGATAATAACAATGGCAGCAACAACAACAGCAGCAACAACTCTATTTATTGAGGGCTTACTATGTGCCAGGAATGATTCTAAGCACATTCCACATGCTAATTCATTTCACCAGCACAAGAGCCCTTGGAGGTAGGTATGATTATTCTTCCCATTGACAAGGAAGAAAATCCAAGTCTTGAGTGATTGAAGAAACTCATCTAAGTTTGCAGAGCTAGAAAGTGATGGAACGTGAATCCTTGCTATTCCCTTAGAAAAACTATCATTTAGGAGTTGGACAGTGGAAGGGGGAACAGGTAAAGAACAGTGGAAGGAGGAGGCCAGGGGCATCAGTGGGCAGGAGAGTTTTAAGAAGGAAAAGTTGACACTATCAAATGCTGCAAGGTGAGAAAGAAGAATAATTTCTTAATTTGGAACTTTTATTTACTTTCTTTAAGGGCTGTTTTGGTGGTATCATTATCTGGACAAGGCACTGGCAGTGGTTTGCAGAATAGCTGAAGGTAAGTTGGTCTATTAGACTATTCTTTTGAAGAGCTTGGCTGTCAAGGGTGGGAGACAGATGGGGACAGAACTAGAAGCAGGTATCGAGTATGGGAACCATCTTCAGAGATATATAGAGTAACGGAGAATATGAGTGTGTGATGCAGGGAGGAAAATAGTAGAGATGGAAAGAATGAAATTACAGGAGAGAGAGAGAAAAGTCCTAGTTTTGAAAATGATGGAAAGAGATGGGACAAAGAACCTGAGTAGCAGATAGATGGCAGCCAGTGGGCTTAGAAAATGTGGTTATGATTTGGAACAAACACTCCAAGAAATAGCCGAGAAAGATGACCAGGACCATATATGCAGAAGGATTACAGACTTCTGTGCTTTTAAAGAAATTTCTCATGAACTCCATCTGAACCTGTGTGTGTTTGTGTGTTAATACATAATACTTAATACTATGTATGTAGAAACTAAAAGGCCAATAATGAAATTAAGCCAAAATAAAGAACAGGGTGGCAGAGGACCTGAGAATTCTTGTTGAAGTGATATTGTGGGGTCTCTGAGGGTAGAAAAGGAAATGAAGGCAAGAGGAAGGTTATGGACTATGAGAAGGCAGAGGAGGGGTTTTGAAGGTCTTTGCTTGAAGTGCAGTTACATTGGAATGGAAGAGGTGAGACCGCGGGGGCTCAGGCTGTGCCCGGAAATTTCTAGATAGAGCAATTCTGGGTGATCTTGTGGCCTGTGATGTGTCCATGGTAGCCAGTGGCTGTGGTGGAGTAAAGGTGAGCATTGTTGGCTTGAGGAAGTGAGAAACTATGCAGGTGGGTGGATGGATTTGCCATTCACATATTTTGGAAGCTGTCCAGGATGACAGCGGGCCTTGGAGCGGAGGGGGGAACTGTGACCTGGGAACTGTGTTTTCTATGAATGGGATCTCTGGGAGATGTGGGGCCTGGTAGGTGCGTAGATGACAGCAGCAAGGTGAGTGGAGTGGCTGGGTGCATTGACTGCATGGATGAGTGGTCATTCTGTGAAGGTGAAAGTGAATGGTCTGGAGGGGATGAGTAGAGAACTGGGCGAATTCTTTAAGCTATTTCCCCATTCTAGCTCTTGCTTCAAATCAAATATGACGTCTTTCAATTCTGTCAGTTTAGGATACTCTGAATATATCCATGCGGACCAAGCTTATGCAGATAGAGTGTAAGTGCTCTCTCCCTTACCCCCACCTCCCTACATAACAAATACAAGTTTTCCAATGCAAGTGTCTCCAAAGATGGCTCCTATTTTAGGCTTTTGTTGACTAGGAACTGCGTCCTGATCAACTTGTCCTCTTGGCTAGAGAACAAGGACCTGAGAGATGAGAAAAATGATGAACAAGATTTGCCAAGAAGGCACCAACAAGGAAAAGTCAGGCAAAGGTTGCATTTTCTGGCCTCTCCAGTGATACAATCTATAAATATGAATTCTGACCCTGTAGGGTGCTGACATGGAGCTCCGGGCTACTGAGGGGCTGCATAAGTGCCCAGCGAAAAATCGGGGCACTTGACAAGTCGGTGACAAGAGGTGAAGCCTCAGCCATTCACAATATTGACTAAGCCTGTGTGGCGGACCGTTAGGGCTTCGTAGTTGCTGTACGTATGGAAAACAGTTTCCTTATAAAAACAATGTTTATCTCACATCTATCCTTTCTCACATCCATATCTAACTTTTAAAGACAGGACCAAATATCGTCTGCACAGGTGAGGTGGCAGCTGTAGGGATGGAGTTGGCAGAGTTTTTAAGTTCCTATTCTTTTGTGTGTTTCATTTGATAAGAGCTATGAGGTTCCAGGCTAGCCTCAGCTCTCCACCTACTGCTTGCTGTGTGCAAAGATCTCTGACCCTATGTTCTGGGGCTTCTGTTCAGACGCCTCTACAATGCCATTCTCAGTGAGCTCAGGGTTGTAGTGTAGCAGTGTAGCACTCCGTCGGGGCTCCAGGAACAAACTGCTCTCCTCCATTGGTAAGCCTCTCTAGTCCTTACTCCTTGTGAGTAGAATCAAATGCAAGATCAGTGTCTGCACAGGTGCTGTAGTGAGAGGCACGTCCATTGTTAAAAAACACACTAAGATATTCAAGCACTGGGGCTCAAGAAAAATAGTCCAGCCAGAGACAGGCTAGAAAACTTCTTCCCTCTAAACGTTCCGTTATCATCCCTGTTATTTTTAATGCATTACCCCAAAACAGGAGTAGGCAAACTGAGAGCTGGCAAAGCAAAAACATAACTTCAGAGCGCCTGATTTTATTGGGTGACAAGTACACTGGGTAGTGAAAAGTGTCTTGGGTGATTTGAAAACTGAGCAGATACCATGAATATTTTGGTCGCAGGGCTTTTTCCTAGATTAGTAAACAGCTTCTTCATGGGGGTAGAACTGTGAGTAGCTAATACTCAAACACTTCCTTGCCCTCTCACCTCTTGGAGATTCACCTGTTGATTTTGATTAGGGTCTCTCTCACCATCTTAGCTTATAAAACAAACCCTTACATTTGAAAGAACGCTCTCTCTCTAACAGGTGGGTTCACATTCTCACAGGTTTCTCCATTACTGACAAAACAGGTCAAATTTCAAGTTTGTAGCCAGGGGAAGCAATCTTTACTTCCATTACTATGGGAGACGTGGGAAAGGGAAGTGACAAGCCAATTAGAGTAAGTGGGCTTTCAGGTTCCGTCTAGTCCTGCTAGAATTCGCTTGATGTTTGTCCATTCCGAAGGCTCATGGATGCATTTTGTCACAATGGAGACATTTTTCTCTTTCATATTATGTCGAACTTTAAAAAAATAATAGTCTGGCAATGCTTTGGGGAGTTACGCTTTTCCTAGTGTGTGGTTCTTGGCTCAAGGTATGTGACGGTTGGAAAAAAATCAACAAAGGACTGCTCTGTAGAATAGTATGTCTCTGGCAGAAAGTGGTTTGGAGGGTTTTATAAAGCAGAGATTCTAAAGGTAAAACCTTTAACAAGTCACAACTCTGACAGGCTGATCAAACTTTACATAAATAAACTAAAAATCTCCAAAAGAAGCAAGTCACCAAGTGTTCACATTTGATTTGAATATTTCATTTAAATATTTTCCAAGTTTGATACTTCTCTCCTTTCTTCTATAAAGAATCAAATAAACAAATGTGTTGGTAATGCAGGCATCTTATTTATGTGATAGCTTCATGTTTGTTAGAATTTTATTATTCCCCTTCTAAAATTATTTGTTGCTCTTTAGTTTTCCCAAGGAGACTTCAGGCTAGACTCTCAAGCAGAGTTTGCTGAACAACACTTCCTCTCCACTAAACTTCTATGATTTTTATGTTTAATGGTCTTCACTTCACCCGTATCTTGGGTTTCCTTCCTCTTACACTATATCAGAAATGTTCAGAGTAGTCCATAAAGGCCATTATTAGTCTGTGGCACAGAAGGATTATCAGGTTTTACATAACCTGATGGTTTAAAGAAGGACTGAGGAAGAAATAACAGATTCCAGGGGTGTAGCATGACCTTAGTCTAAGATGGCAGATGTGGTAAGGAGGGTATAACACTTGATTCTGGGGCTAAATTGGTAAAGTATAAGAGAAATTTGGCTTCCTGAAGTGCTGTCTCTGCAAAGAAAGGGGTTTATTGGGAGAAATTTGGGAATCATCCTTGACTCCTCCCACTTTGCTGTTATCCCCCAATATCCAACTATCTCCAAATTTTTTTGATTTATCTAAAATATCTCTTGAGCCCATCCTCTTCAATCCACCCATGTAGCCACAGATCTAGATCAGGTTGTCATTCAAACCTGCATTGCTTCTAAGCTCACTTGGCTGCCTTGGTTTCTCTCCCTTTCTACTTTCTCCTGTTACAATGAAATCTAAGTTTTATCAGGTACAGATACCATCCCTGATGAGATATGTCACTGTCCTCCCAGTGCCTACTGACTAAAGGTAAAAATCTTTATATATGTTTCTTGGCTATGCAATAGGGAACAGAAATCCTTCAGGGTCCATGTAAGGTTAGCAAATGTCTAAATCAACACCACCTGGTAAAAATACAATGTGACCCACAGAACTGATCTTAAATTTTTGAAAAGGCACATTCTTAAAAGTAAAAGAAAACAGTAAAATTAATGTTACTAATATATTTTACCCAAAATATAATCAATTCAACATGTAATTAGGATTAAGTTATTGAAATATCTTACGTAGTTTTTTTATACAAAGTCTTCAAAATCAATGTGTATTTTGCACTTAATGGTTCATCTCAACTCAACTCAAGTGCTTAATACCCAAATGACAACTACTCGCCTTACTGGACAGCTTGGGACTAAATAATTTGTAGCTCATTGCAAAGTAATCTAACATAATTATCCATTCTTTACTTCTATTGTCTCACTTCCTATTTACTTCTATTGTCTCATAGAATATATTGAAATTCTGTGTTCTGCATTCTGAGTACCTTTTCAAATCAAGACTGGGCTTAGGCGACTAAGGGCCCAGGGTTATCCCCCCCAGAGAACTGTGCAACAGTATTTCTTCTCTCCAACAAAATGACCCCTATATTCATTGCTCATCAGTCATCATTTTAGCAGTTCAAAGACTCCTAAAACAGAATGTGGGGTCATCACTCTAATTTTAGTTGCCCTCAGAACAATTGCATTCCAGTGTGCATGAATGTTATTCATTCAGTGAGAGACTTAAACATGATTTATTTACAAAAGATATTCTTGGCTCCTTGTAAAAAAAAAAAAAAAAAAACTCTAGAATGTAGAACTATAAAGGATCATAATTTTTATCTAATCCAACTCTGAGGGAGACACAGCCAACAAGCAGATACACATCTAGAACTTATGTTCCTGAACTACTGGACCAGTGTTTATTCTGTCTGTTACTCAACATGAATAATAATGATCTATAATCAGGACTCTGAGGCCCAGTAAACAGTGTCCCCCTTACCTCTCTAATTGCCCTCAGGGCTATGCAGCTTGATTTCTTTTTGGCAAACATGACTCGCAAATGTGAATGTCACATAGGTTAGATTATTAGGCACTCTATGTCAAAGGCAATATTTCTTTTAGTATAGCTGAGTTACATATGTAGCCAATCTTCAACCAAAATAAGGACTAAAAATTGTTCCTTTTCTAGGGATAAAGATGCTCTTTTCTCATGCATTCCACTACATTCTCTTCCTCCCATTTAGCTTCCAGTGAAGGGTATACATAAAGAATGGGATTTCCTTTTGGTGAGACTTAGCTGATAGACTCATCCCATGAACCACGCCAAACGACCTTGTCAGAGAGTGAGAAGCATTCAGCTACTTTTATTCAATTTTTGCTTTTATTTTAAGTTTTTTTTTTCTCTTCTTTGGAAAGCACCATACTCCTTATTTGTTCCACTTTCAAGTAATGTGTGAAAAATGACATCATCACTGGCAATGGCTTCCCTGGGGCTTTTATTTATCCTGGTTCAGCAGTTGCAGGGTAACTAATCTGAAAATTACTTCCATGTTAAGTTCTCTCTTTTATGTTAAATAATAAAATAATAAACAATCAAGCAGGAATCAATGCCCAGGAACTATTTACTTATTTTAGAACAAGCTTAGTGGACACAGCATCTTTATAAGATGTGGGTTATGTTCAGTCTACGCTTGACTTATTCTAAATCACTAAGTGGGGAGAGCACAGTTACAGAATTCAAACCTGAGCTGTGATCTATCTATGTATCTATCTATATATCTTCGTATCTATCTATCCATCCATCCATCCATCTATCATCTATCTCACACACTCACGCACATATGAAATATAATTATGCAGTCTGAAAGGCACAAAAATCTCTTTATGAAAATAACTTGGTTAATTATTAGAGAGATTTCTGTCGTGTGCCAGTTAAATAGAAAAGGAGGCTTGGTGCATTAAACCATAAAACAGTCATCGGCACTGTCCCCTAGGCCAGATGTTTTTCAAAGATGGTTATGAAGATTTCTCCCAAAGAAAATTATCTGATGATTGACTATTTAGCCACTTGAGTAACCAGAAACACATTTCTTTGTAGGAACAATTTTCTTTGGAGTGGCACACTTAAGATCCTAGAATATTATAATCTTCCCATTGCAGATGGTAAGCTGAGGGACACAGGAGTTTTGTGACTTGAAAAAGGTCACTGTGTGAGAGAGTGGCAGAGCTGGGACTAAAACTCAAACCTGTTCATAACATTTCCTCAAAACCAGAGGGTCTGTAGTTTGCTTCAGTTTGTTTAATTCACTCATCAGAGATATTTTATGATGAGTGACAAGAGAAAGTATACCAGATTCTGCTCATTGGAAAAGCATCTAAGTTCATACTAGGCATTATTCCTATCCACAGTCTTTGTTGAATGAAACAGAAAAAACATTTAGAATTCATGTTATTAATTCTGTCTTTATGCTTTCCCATTCTAGAACATTTGTAAGCCACTGGAGCCATTGATGAGAAATCAGTTTTGTTCCAATCCAGTCCATTTAACTTGGGAGTAAACTAGATCTGAGAACTATAACATGGCAGTATTTCCTGGCTTGGCTGTCATCTAAAAAACTGTGGAGACTCAGTCTTCTTAAATTTCTCCCAAGTAGTTCAAGAAATCCATATGTGGTCATGTAAACAGTCCTCCTGGCCACTAGCTGGACTCTTCAATTTTCTCACATATATACTTGGGAATGCTGGCCTCTTATTACCTCGTTGTACCATTGCTTTCTCAATTTTTGTCTTTGCCCATACATCTGTTACAGTGATGTTGAACCTTCCTCACCCCATCTGATACTCCATGATGCAGTACGTCCTCTGGGACTTCTAAACAACTCCAGATACAGACTAGTCACACTAGTCTGGCTGTTATGACCTCTCCTGTTTTGCATCTTATGTTAGATTCATCTCCCAGTTCAAGACCCTGCTGAAGTAAAGGAAAATTTTCTACCCTTAGTCATGGTACACCATTACATGGGCCCCGAAGCTGATGCTTTCAATATCATATAGTGGTTTTAGGAAAATTGCAAATTTGCTTCTGCTCTTGCCCTTTCTTCTTCAGAGGCTTCATTATGCAGGACTCTGGCACAAACCTAAAGTGAAAGAAAAAGAAGTAGAGAACAACATACACCCAGCTGTGCTCACAAAAGTCATCCCCTCTCACACCCCTGCCCTTCAACCTTACTTGTGTGAATCACATTTTTCTTTCCTTAGGACATGTTATTTTTCATGAAATTCTTCATTTCCTCATGCAAACATTGTCTTTGAGGCTCCACCCACCTTGCTCAGATAGGTGTGGATTTGTATGGTACATAACTCAAGTTCCTAAGTTGAGTACATTTCCTTCTATAACAATGAAATAATGCATTTGACTTAAAGATGTTTCTGATTTCTACCAGAGTTCAAGACACAGAGATGCTTTTTGTCAAGTAATTAATTTATTTTGATTCATAGTTATTCATAAAACTTGAAGTCAATATAGTATCATTTGTAGTACAAATGATGGAAAAGTTTAGACACTGATGTACTAATAAATTATCAGCAACCACCACTCTGGAGGGCAAAAACCTTGATTTATAGCAATTATTGACTCCCACTCCATAAATGCCAGTGTTGATTTCTTGCCATCAATGTAACATCAGTGAAAGTCGAATTGGAAAGAGATGATCAGTAGAACGCCATTATAGAGTATTTCCACCACATTGATATAATAGCTGTAAATAACCTTCAGGACATAGATACTAGTAAGATGTAGTAAAATAATTAGGAAGTAATGAAATTTGAGTATTTGTTACTTTTGCTTTGAAGATATTTAATTGTAAATTTTGGAAGGTAATTTTTAATAATGGCTGTGTTGAACAAGCACTCACATAATTCCTAAAAATTTGACAATGGGCTCTCACAAGCCAGCACATACTGGCTCCAGCACTCCGCTGGGTGTAATATAATGAGGCAAGTCTAATGCTTATCTTCCAGAACTGTGTAAGCTTGCATTGCAGATTGTTGGGGTGCACACATAAAATCCAAGTACCTATTATAACGCCTGGCACATTAGTGCTCAATAAATTCTGGGTAAATCCAGAAGGATAGTCTGGATGTTAGAAGTGGCAGGAAATATTTGGTAAAATGTATGAGTACTTGGTGCTCTGAAGCAAGTCAGAGCTCTCACTTTAATAGTTCTGAGACTGTGTGTATAGTTTTTGTTTCATTCAGGGTGGATCAAATCCTGCAGTTAGACAGGGAAAGGGAGGAGAGACCAGATGACATCATTTCACTTATGTGCCTCAAATGGTCCTCATTAAGTTGACTGCACAGACTATAAAGAGGGATTTAAAAAGCCTGGAAAGTTGAAGGCAGACAATCTCTTGTTCAGAGGATGAAATGGGGTAAACCATAACATATGTACCAAATAATATAGTCTTTGTTTCATGTAATCATTTATTTTCCTCTCTCTCCTTCCTCTACGTGGAAGAAACCTAACTCAAGGTCAATTCTCAGTACCCCTGAAAGGCTGAAGAAAGAGCTGGACTGATTTGATGACTTCCTTGGCAGGCACATGGCTGGAGCCCACTGCACAGTGGCAGCCTCCCCAGTTAAATTATGATGACTGCTTTGACGAGACGAGGTTTCATGCTTTACGAGGTTGATAGTAGTCAACGTTTAAACCATTAAATTTGCATCTGGGAAAGCCCTGGTCAGGAAGAGGTAAAAAGGTCAAATTTTCATAATGGTTCTTAGAGCCAAATGGTATATTTAGAGCCAAAATGGTATATTTCCTGAGGGGCTGGCTGGAAAACATTCAGCTTTTTGTTGTAATAGAGGTCCTGCCTAATTGAAAATAAGGGAGATAAAAAGATCTTTTAACAAGAGTACTTAAATTCATTGACAGATATTTTCCTACTAATTATTAGGACTTGCGGCTGAATACAGTGTGCTTCTGTGAACAGAATGAATCTTCACATTTAAACTTTTCATTTCCCTCAAGTTTTGTCAATATTGTCGAACTAAACAGATAACTCCAAATCTGAATGAAAGTGCAGTACAAAACCTAAAAAGTCAATTTTTAAAACTTGTTTAGACATAACTCCAGAATTTAACTGTGTTTTCATAATTCTATTGAGTCAATGACATCTTATATAAAGATGATAAGCTTGCTGTACCAAGAGGTCTTAATTCAATTTCTCCCAAGTACAGTCAGTTCTGCTATAATGTGACATGGGTGTGCCTAAAAACCATCATGCTATGCAAAATCATGCAATGGACACCAAAGCATGAGCCATAAAAGGAAAAATTAATAAACTGGACCTCACCGAAATGAAAAACTTCTCATTTGTGGAAGACCCTGTTAAGAACATGAAAAGACAAGCTGGGAAAAAAATTTTGCAAACCACATATCTGACAAGGGACTAGTATCTAGAATGTTTAAAGAACTCTGAAAACTTAACAGTAAAACAGTAAACAATCCAACCCAACTAGAAAATGAGTCAAAGACATGAAGAGATATTTTACTGCAGAGAATATCCAGATGTTTTATATGTACATAAAAGATGTTCGACAACATTAGCCATTAAAGAAATGAAAATTAGGCTGGGCGCAGTGGCTCATGCCTGTAATCCCAGCACTTTGGGAGGCCAAGGCAGGTGGATCACGAGATCAAGACCATCCCAGCTAATATGGTGAAACCCCGTCTCTGCGAAAAATACAAAAAAAGTAGCTGGGCATGGTGACACTTGCCCGTAGTCCCAGCTATTCAGGAGGCTGAGCGAGGAGAATCGCTTGAACCTGGGAGACAGAGGTTGCAGTGAGCCGAGATTGTGCCACTGCACTCCAGCCTGGGTGACACAGACAAATTCCATCTCAAAAAAAAAAAAAAAAAAAGAAAAGAAAAGAAAAGAAAAGAAAAGAAAGAAAGAAAGAAAGAAAGAAAGAAAGAAAGAAAGAAAGAAAGAAAGAAGAAGAAAGAAAGGAAATTTAAAATCTATACACTTATCAGAATGACTAAAATAAAAAATAATGACAATGCCAAATGATGGCAAGGATATGAAGAAACTGTGTCACTCATAGATTGTTGGTGGGAATGTAAAATGGTACAGCCACTCTAAAAAACAGTTTAGCAATTTCTTACTAAACTAAGTATTCAACTTC
This sequence comes from Rhinopithecus bieti, assembly GCF_001698545.2. NCBI lineage: Eukaryota > Metazoa > Chordata > Mammalia > Primates > Cercopithecidae > Rhinopithecus > Rhinopithecus bieti. Next base: position 2,108,134 of record NW_016819104.1, read on the forward strand.
CATAAGGCCCAGCAACTTTACTCCTGGGCATTTATTTAGAGAAATCAAGACTTATGTTCACACAGAAACTTGTACATGGATATTTATAGCAGCCTTATTTGCCACAGTCCAAACCTGGGAATAACTCAGGTATCCTCCCACCCTGAATGGTTATTTGTGTACCACAAACTATGGTACATCCATGTGATGGAATATTACTCAGCGATAACAAAGGAACAAACCATTGATAACTGCAACAACTCTAATGAATCTCCAGATAATTACACTGAGTGAATAAAGCCAGTACCCAAAATATTACATACTATAGATTTCATTTATATAACATTCCTGGAATGACAAGACTGTAGAAGTGGAGAACAGATTAGTAGTTGCCAGGGTTTAAAGATGGGGAAGGGAATCAAGAGGGAAGTGAGAGTGGCAATAAAATAACAACAGAAGGAATCTCTGTGGTGATGAAATTGCTCTATATCTTGACTGTCTCCATGTCAACAGACTGGTTGTAATATCATCAGGGAACTAACTGGGTAGAGGATACACTGGATCTGTCTGTATTATTTCTTACTACTGCACGAGAATCTATTATTTCAAAATTAAAAGTTTAATTCAAAATTATAGGGACTATATGAAAATAGGTTTGGGGTACAGTATTCAAAAACCTTGTCAATAACATTAAGAAATAATAGGAACCTTATAAAACTGGTGACATAGGTTTACACACATTAAATGATTAGGAAACCAGAAACACTTCACTAAATATGGCACTTTGCTTTGGAAAGACCTGAAGTTTGCTTGTGGAAGTGGGCATTAAGAGGGTTGCAGCCTGTGAGTTACTGTGAAGTGGTGGAGGGAGGGTTATCTGAAATAGGATGGAAAGTTTTGCCACCACATGAGGATTGGTGTAGCTCGTAATACACACAGTGAACTGAAGTAGCTGGTAGATGTTTGGGAACTGGTGTGTGCATGTGCATGTTTTGTGTATTCTTACTCATCATGTAAGGTGCAACTTTCTGTGTTCACCTCCTGCTTCTTGTGGAAAAAAATCACATATATACAAACACAAAATCCATGTTATGCTCAAATTGTTTCCTAATATATTAGTTGCTTTAAAACAAAGTTGCATCTTTCAAAACAGACATTAAAACACAACTAATTGCATATTCAGTATACTCAAATAACATACTGCCCAGATAATTGCTGGAATGGAAAGAAAATTCCTCTTCTAATAATAGGTAATGCCATGGAAGATTTCAGGGACATTTGACCATACTGATCCTAAATAAACTACACTTTACACCTGGAAAGCTTGTTAAAAATTTGGCAAGATTTGTTCGCCTTTGTGTTCCTGTTGGAAACATAATTGATTAAATTTAAAAATAAACAAGTAACTCTTCTAGACTTTGACTTAAAGATAGCTATTATAGCCAGATATAATCTAAAAGAAAGTAAAAAATATAAATTTGCCACAATTATAGAAAAGAGAGAGGGCACAAAATATTTATTTATTTTTTCTATTTTGTTGGTATTCTTACCTATATTCCAGTCTAAGAAATAAGAGAGATAAAAATGTATATGTGTTAGAAAACAATAAATACACTTACATTGTTTTTTAAAAGAAACTAAAAATGTATTATACATATTTTGTTATTAGAAGTATTATACCTGTTAGGGTAGATGGAAATATAAATAGATTGAATTATTAGAACACGTTACTTATGGAATAGGAAACTGAGTCTGTGGTTGATTTGCTCATTTCGGTAGAAACATAGTGCTAATAAAATAAAAGTTATAGGTTTGATTCCTATGGCCTAATGAGCTATGTTTATTTCTGTTGATACAGATGGCTCACCTAGACCTGCCATCTTGCTGTATGATCCATGGTCACAAAGAAATTTATGAAATTATACATTAGTTCAAATCTGCTACTACTTGGAAACTACTGATATAGATCAATATTGTAAAGGAATTCAACTTAGAAATCCAGACAACCAGGCAGCTCATTAGACATTTCTATAATCACAAATTCTTTTTGTATAACTGGCCTCAGAGCTCAAACAATGAAATATGATGTGATGATACACATATTACGGGGAAAAGGCACTATGGGATTTTCCTGTTTTAATTTAAAGTTACTAACTCCCATAGATAGTGGGAGGAAAACTGGTTGTGGGGAAAAATTCTGAGCCTAATGCTGAAATTATTTCAAAAGGTACAGTATTTTCTAGACGTGAGAAGATGACAGCAACAATGTCAAAAAGAAGGGGATGTATGTGGGCAGGTTCGGCTCCAGAAAGGAAGAGCACCATGGGTCATAACACATTCTCTCATGAACCCAATGGTAAATAACAAGTTAGTCAAAAATAAAAGGGAAAAGGTCTCCATTTTCAATATGAGAAAGAAACAGCCACAACCTCAAACCACAAATTATAAAGCAAACTTTCTGGTAACTGAGAGGTCTATACTAGGGAAAAAGAGAGGAAGCTGAGTGCCCACACAAGCCTCTTCAGACATCAAGCAGGATACACATTTTCTTAAAAGTCAGTGTTACCGTCCTGAGAAGTCCAGCTGACAATTCTTTAATTAAAGAGACAAGATCTCCAGATTGTGAGCAAACCTGAAAAGAAGTCTACTTCTTGAATATACCCAGTTCAAGCAGCTCAGAATGACCAGAGGGGTCATTATTTCTGATCTAGCCTCCTAAAGACAGGGCAAAGTGAAACATCAATCCACACATTTGTTAAGATACAGAAGTTTTAACAAATCCCAAGAAGAATAAATTTTAAAATTCCTACCTACACACATTGATGTGAAATTGCAATCAAACCAAGGGAAAGATTTTGAAAGCATTCAGACAGAAAAGACAAGTCATCTGTAAAGGAAAGACAATTATATTGATGGCTAAGTTTTCAACTACAACAGAAGTCAGAAGATAGTGAAATGACATCTTCAAATTGCTGAGAGAAAATTATTGTCAACTTAGAATTTTTTTCCTAAAGAACAAAATAGGCCATTTTCAGACAAATCAAAACAGAGACTAGACTATCATGAACTCTTGCTACAGGAACTTCTAAATGATGAACTTCACACACACACAAAATTGAACCTCGAAAGGACTCAGATTCAAGAAGGAAAGTTAAAGTAATTATTAAGCATATTGGTAAGTCCTAAAAAATATAAAACAATAATGATTTTTATTTAAAAAATGAGTATAAATGAATAGAAACATGAACAACAGTGAAATGTATGATGAAATGGAACTCTTGTGTTCTAAGGTCTTTGTATTGTATGAGAAGAAGGTGGAAATAATTAACTGTAGATTTTAAGTTAAAAGTCAGTATGATAGTTTTAGCGTAAGCCAAATGTTGTGTATGACTTAAAAACTAATAGAGGAGGAAAAATGGAAACAAAATAACAGAAACAAACCAAAAGAGGGCAGAGAAATTGGGGGGAAAGAAAATCATAGGGAAAATAAGACAAATTATAATGCCAAATGACATGCTAGAAGTAATAGCAAATAGATAACACAATCAAAATAAATTTAAACAGATCAAACTCCCTGGTTACAATATTGATATTATCATATTGGCTTAAAAAAATCTAGTTCTGTGCAGTCTGGGAGAGATATACCTCACATAAGGATATAGAAAGGCTATAGTTAAAATATAGAAAAGAATATACAGCATGAGGCAAACTCTAATCAAGAGAAATCTAACGTAAAATTAGTACTAGACACTATTTAGGAATACAGCTAACAAAAATGTATATGACTTTAACTGAAAAAGCTGTAAATGCTTTTTTAAGACATCAAATATCTCAATGAATGTTAATAGGAAGACAATATTATAAAGATGTCATTTTCTTCTAAAGTCATTTGTAAATTTAATAGAATTGTAACAACAAAAAATGCCAACAGGATTTTTCATAGAACTTTATAAACTGACTCCAAGATTTATGGAACCTTAATGTAAAGAACAATAATTTAAAGCTTTCTGAAGACAATATAGAACATATTTTATGATTCTGGAGAAGGAAAAAATTTCTTGATAAAGATACACAAATAGCAATTATTAAATAAAAAGAATTGAATGTAAAATAATTAATATTTTGAATATTTATACGTGAAAGAACAAGTTACAGACTGGAAGGCGTGATTTACAGCAATATAACGGAAAAGAACTTGCATATAATTGAAAAGGATATACAAGTTGTATAAAGAACTTCTAAAATCAAGTAAAAGTAAAGCATCTTAATACAAAATGAACAGTGGAAGCTTATGTGTTCTGTTGATGGAAGTATAAAGTAATACAAGTGCTTTAAAGAACAAATTTTAACCAACAACTCCCTAACTACTAGGTTCAAACCTGCATAAGAATATATATGTACAAAAATTCTATAAAGCATTGTTAATAATTAGAAACATTTGTAAAGAACCCAAAGTCCATCCACAGAGGAATGGTCAAATAAATTATCAACTACAGACAACAAAAGATACAAAAATAATAAACTCTCGAGTAAATAATTTGTTTATACATGGAGTCATTCTACAAATATTTGTTGAAATTTACCATGTTCTCCCCACAGGACGGTTGCCATTACAAGGAGCTAACACCTGGTAGCAGGAGGCGGGTGCCATAAATAAACACAGTGAAGTATTGTGTAGCCAGCATAGACATGTGCACAAGTTACAGTGAGGGTAGAAGTTACAAAGGAGAAAGTGCTTGGTTTTCTCTGAGTCAAAAAGGTCTTCATATGGAAGATTATCTTAAGTCAAGTATATATAATTATTATTATTGTTATTGTTATCATCATCATGATTAAATCATACAAAACACAAATTAATAAACATGGTAAAAATTACCAATTAATATTGGTAAAACTAGTAACTTTGAAATTATGTATATGAACATATATTAGAGCAGCTTCAACAAATGGTGAGAAATCAAGACAGAAAGCCAGGGAGGAAACACAAAGAATGGATCATTTTGGGGACAGAATCTTCTATCCATGGCTTTGTAGCTTGTATTTGTTTACTGTGACCCTACTGTTGTGACTTGGCACTGAAACCTGACAGTTTTGCAGGACCACTCCTGCCTTACTGCCCTCCCCACCACTCCTGCCTTACTGCCCTCCCCACCACTTCTGCCTTACTGCCCTCCCCACCACTCCTTTCGTCAAAGCATGAGTAGACCCAGTGTGCACACCTGTGAGATCAACTTTCCAGTCTAAATATCTTATATAAAATCTTTTGAGAGCAACAGGGTGCATTCACTTAAAGTTTTAGGAATGGGAGCCAATTTTTAATTTGTTCCTCCTGTTTGCTGAAAATATAGTATTTCTCTTTTAAAGACTTTATTAGAAATCTGGCTTTCTTATGGGAATATAGACAAGCAATTTACAGTGATGCATTAGTGATGATGGTTAGAGTCAAGAGGTTCTTCAGTTATTAGGAGTTTGTTTTTCTGTTTTTTATTTTTTAAGAAGGCTTTAAAGTTGCACAAAGATTTTCAGATTTTAAAGGAGCCAGTTCCAAAAAAAAAAAAAGAACAATTAATGACAGCCATGATGACAAATAAGGATGACAGTGATTAATACCATACCTGATGACAGGCCAGGCACCATTCAAAGTATTTCACATATAGTTTCTTCTTTAAGGATAAGTGCAAATATATGGAAGAGTCTCATTACAATTAAGTCAGGAAGTCTATTATAAAATGTTGATGTCTATAAAAGAAAACCTTACTTTAGGTTATTTTTTGAAACCAGAAAAGCAAATAAAAAATAGGTCAACAGGCACCCAAGGACAGTGGTGTCATTTTGGAGGGCACAAAAAGCTGAACGAGGCATGCTATTTTCATTCTCTCTTTTCCATCAAGGAGAATGATCTTAGGTTGGAAAATGGTGAGATGAATATAGAGAAGGGGAAATAAACCCAATATAACAAAATGAATCTAAGAGGGCTTCTAATATCTCTAAAAGACTCTACCTAATGGCTGGAATGAATTCAACCACAAGTACAAAAACAACTTTCAAAGGAGAGCAGCAGAAGTTATGGAATCTTGGAATACAGAGGGCTGCTGAGAAACTAGGGGTACATGTAACTCTGCTCCTTTTTACAAAAGGAGAAAATGTATTCCACAAAGTACTTTGAGATTTTAAGAAAGAATATTATATTTTCCTGATTTTAAATCACATTTTATTTTAGCATCTTAACATTTTGGAAAATTGGAGGTGTGTAATAACAAGTGACAAATACACTCTCCAGCTACCGTATTCAATATAAATTGTTACTGCCTACAAATGCTTTAGTGATGACTAGCTACCACGTGTTCTTCACGAAGTTATTTGCATTTAACACATGGGGATGAACTCAGATTTGGATCCTTTTGTCATATAAAATATCTTAAAAACCAATATAATGTAGCATTGGAATAAAAAGCTCTGGGGCATTTACAACATGCATTACAAAGGAATGTAATTATGAGTGGTAGGAATGGTCACATTTTCTGGATTAGATTACAGAAATTTCAAAGTTCAAAGACCTTGGTGTGACCAGTTCAAGTGATGTTTCAAAAACCTCGAGATACATTTTGAAACGTTAATAATAGCCAATTCTAACAATAATAAGAGATCATGATCATGAGTGTGTGTTTTGAAAAGAAGAATATCATAGCAAAAATGATTCCAAAGAAATCTTCAAGGTTCTGACTGTAAAGAAAGCTAAGGTTTTCTAAAGTGGTATATACTCATAGAGTTACTATACATTTTCAATAATAAGAAAACAATTCCTATCAAAATGTATTATTAAATACCTTAGAATTAGATTTAAATGACATTAAAAATAAATTCTAATATTTATGGGCAAATGGTTTTAGAAAAAAAATCAAGACAATTCAATGGGGAACAAAGGAGTTTAAAAAATCACGCTGGTACAAGTTATCTATGTAACAAAGAATTAATTTAGGTATGACCCCTACCTCGTACCATGCACAAGCATTAACTTGAAGTGAATTATATACATACATGTAAGAGTTACATCTATAAAACTGTTTGGAGAAAGCACAAGAATGAATCTTCATATTCTGGGGTTAATCAATACTTTCTTAAATACAACACCAAGAGCACAAGATAAAAGATTGATAAACAATGCAGTATTACCAACTATAGTAACCATCCTATGCATTGGATCCCCAGAACCTACTCATGTTATAATTGAAAGCTTGTACCCTTTGACCAATATTTGCCCATTTCCCCCACCCAGCAACCATGGCAACGACCACTCAATTTTCTGCTCCCATGAGTTCAACTTTTTAAAATGCCATCTATAAGTGAGATAATACAATGTTTGTCTTCTGTGTCTGGCTTCTTTCACTTAGAAAAACATTCTCCAGTTTCATCTATTTTGTCAAAAATGATAGGATTTCCTACTTTATGGCTGTATCATATTCCATTGTTTACATATACCACTTTTTCCTTATCCGTTCTTTCATTGGTGGGCACTTGAGTTGTTCCCGTATCTTGGCTACTGTGAATAATGCTGCAGTGAACTTAGGAATGCAGATATCTCTTTGACATACTGATTTCAATTCCTTTGACTATATACCCAGTAGTGGGATTGCTGAATTATATGGTAGTTTCATTTTTAATTTTTTGAGAAACCTCAAAAAGTTATGTTTTCTATAATTGCTGTACCAATTGACATTTCCACCAATAGTGTATAAGAAATCTAATATACAGCATAGCAACTGTAGTTAATAATTCTCTATTTTTACTTGAAATTTGATGAGAACAGATTTTAATTATCTTTACCACACGCATGCACAAAATGGTAACTATAAGTGGTGATGAATATGTTTATTAATTTGACTATGGTAATTATTACACAGTGTATACATACATCAGATCATCTCATTGTATACCTGTAATTTATACAATTTTGTCACTTAAAATTTTAAAATTTAGAAAGATTGATAAATGGGACTTCATCAACATTAAAAGCTTTTGTGCTCCAAAGGACGTTACCAAGAAATTGAAAAGACAACCAGCAGACTGAGGGAAAATATTTACAAATCATCACTCTGTTAAGAGACTTCTACTTATAATATTAAAAGACTCTTACAAGTCAAGGGTAAAAAGATAAATAACCAAATTTTTGAATGTACAAAGGATTTGAATAAAGATTTCTCCAAATAAGATATATAAACAGCTAATGAGCACATGAAAAGATGCTCAACATTTTTAATCATTAGGAAAATGATAACTGAAACCACACGATACTACTTCACACCCACTAGAGTGGCTATAATAAGCTACAGGCAATAACAAGTGTAGTCAAGGATGTCGAAAAATTGAAATTCTTATATATTCTTGGTAGAAATGTGACGTGGGTCAACCACTTTGGAAAACAGTTTGGCAGTGCCTCAAAATGTCAACCGTAGTGTGGCACAGAAAGTAAACTCTTCAGTATCTACCCTAGGGCAATGAAAACACACATTCACACAAAAATCTGTACACAAATGTTCCCAGCAGCATTATTCATAATAGCTAAAAAGTGGAAACAACCCAAATGTCCCTCATCTGATAAATGGATGAATAAAATGGGATGTATCTATGCAATGGAATATTATTTCACCATAAAAATGAAGTACCGATGCATGCTACATAACATGGATGAATCTCAAAAACATTATACTAAATGAAAGAAGCCATTCACAACAGAACATCTATCATAAAATGTTATTCAGAGGAACTATCAAGAATAAGCAAATCTACACAGACAGAAAGTACATTCGAGGTTACCTGGGGCTGCAGGGAAGGGGAATGGAATTGGGTGGGAAAGGATGGGGAGTAACTGCTATCAGGTACAAGATTTCTTTTGAGGATGATAAAGATGTTCTAAAGATAGATTACAGCGATGGTTGCATAATTCTGTAAATATACTAAAAACCATGGAATTGTTCATTTTAAAGGGATAAGCTGTATCTCAATAAAGCTGATTTTTTAAAAGTCAAAAAAGTGAATAGGTCTTGAGCAGCTAGAAGAAAAATCAGGACCCAAACTAAGTTTACTAGAAATAAGTCATATTGGACTAACTCACTTTTTTCACAGATGGGATTAGACATCTACTATATCCAGAAATGCTATATGCCTAGTGTATCTGGATTTCATTAAAGTATTTTATAAAAATAACTCACAATGTCCCATTGGAAAATTGGGCAATTTTGGGAAATATGATTTAAAATCATGGAGAGTTTGATGAATTCATAACTGAACAAATGTACTAAGAAGGGGTTGATTGATGAATATATATTACTGCTAGAGGAATGCTTCATTGTGAGAGTCAGCATTATGTATCAAATATTATTCTGATTAGCATTTTTGTTAATGACTTGGTACATGATAGACGATGGAGGAGGACCACTGTACAATACCAGCAGCAAAATGCTAAATATCATTGAAAAAAGATCTCAACAGGTTGGCTAATAATTCTTTAGATGCACCTAGTGAAAGAAGCAAAATGAAATGAAAGGCAAAAATTATTTCCTGCGATTAAAGTTTTGCAGTTTATCATGATTTATATGTTCTAAATAACTCGAAACAGTTAAACTTTAGAAAATCAGGGTCTCACATTATTTAGTTCTGTATTTCCCAGTGTGCTCCCAAATTTCATTCCTGAATTGAGTAACTGAAGCCCCTGGAAGTTACATACATATGGAGCAACACTGTTAGTTTTGGCCAGGCACAGGCCCCCGTGGACTGGAGCTGTGCATGGGCCATGACTAAATTGGGCATTATTTCCAGACAGAAATCACTTCCTAAGCAAGAAGTGGGTAAGAGAGTCTTGGGTAGTTAACATCCTAAAAGAACCTATCAAGTCAACCTTCTCCTCATCCAGCCAGTTTGAAGCAAAATTGATGGTTCCATGCATATGTCGTCTTTCCCCTGGATTGCAGGTTGGTCGCTCTGTGATATTTATTAAAAGTAAAACAGCCAAGGACAGCATGTTTTGGAAAGTAAATATCTGGTGTTCTGACACACACTTTCTGGATGAGCCTTGAATTGGTGGCTTCCTCACAAATACTGGTCTGTTTATTCAATGTTTTTTGGAAACCATGTTTTCTCTCACTTTCTCTCTCTCTTTCTGATTTTTTGTTGTTAGAATGTATTTTTTCTTTGGAGCTTTGAATGAAGTTAGAAGTCCTAGTTCTGCCAAGACACAGGTTGCAAAACATCTCTAAGTGGTCTATGCTACCATACCAGACATGAATCACTGAAGCCCATGCTTTCAACACTTTGGCAGAACAGTCTTTCAAATACAGTGTTCTATTCTCCCATGAAATAGATACTGTGTGCTTTTCTTTAGGGCTTCTCTCAGCAACCTACTTCCACTAACAAGGCAAAGCAGAAAAGTCATAGCATTTAACAGGATAAATGCTGAAGATTACATTTCCTCTCTAAAGAATATATGCTATGTGAGGACTTTAATAATTAATTTAAAGTACTTCAGAACATTGTAATTTCTACCTAGAATTCTCCAATAACATTTCTTTCTTTAGCTATAATAACATAATTTAGGCTAAACCACATGATTGCTTTGGTTTAGGTATGGGATTACTTTGCCTTGATTCTCGAGTTTTCAATGACTCTAGTAATCATAATATGTACCATATATTGAGAAAAGTGGCGAGCACGTGACAGGTAGCATTTCTCAGCCTTGTCACATTCCTGTAAGACAGATGTTACCATCCCCATTTTCGAGCTGAAAACCTTGGCCCTCAAAGGATAAAGTAACTTGGGCTGTCTTACAGTTAGTAAGTGGCAGAGTCAGGAGTTGAACTCATGTTTGTCTGACTCCAGTTTGTCCCCTCCTTTGAATTGGGAAAGCCAGGCTCATATTCTTTTTCTTTGAGATTTGCAAAGCTTTGTAATCATGTAAATGAGAATATGTAAGTATCCTTCCCAGACTCTGGTGCATATGAGGAAGAGCAACAAATTTTAGGTGAGGAAAAATATTCCATCCAAGAATGTTTATTCTACATGATTTTAAGTCTTCATTTTATAAAAGTTATGATTATCTTGTCTGCTTTTCCATAGCATAAATTATTTTCTTAGTTTAAAAACCACACAATTATTCTACTTATATTAAGTCCCAAGTCTTACATTTTGATCTAATTATTTGTTATCTTTGCTTCTTGTTGATTCTAAACTACACACTTATTTTTCCCCATTGCCTTATCTCTTTCTTCACATTTTTTTCTCAGATAAGTTACACATAAGAAGAGTATTGCAGGCCAAAACATCAGAAAAGATGAAGCTACCAAAGTTTTAAAATTCTCTGCATTCTCATGCATTTGGCAGTGATGTTGTTTCTGTCTTATCCATGTCTTTTAATCAAATATTTAAGAAGTGCTAAAGTTGCATTCTTTTTAATTAACAAAACACCCAAAATGTACAAAAAGAATTCCTCTAGAAGAGGGAATGAATAAGAATAGATTTTTGTTTCAGGAAGCATACTCTGAAGGTATAAAACATATTTAGAAAATTAACGTAATGGTTTAGGCAAGAGCCAGTGAGATTTGAACCAAAATAGAGAGGACAGGGAGAGGAATCAGATGTGGGAGACGTTAAGGAGATCATATCTACAGAGCTTGAGGACTAACTGAATGAGGAGTATAAGAAAGAAGAATGGTTCTCAGATGTCTCCCCAAAATAAGGAGTAAGTTTGGGAGGAAAGCTGACACTTACAAATAGATTTCCTTATAGATTTGCTTACTATTCTTCCATTGGACTGTAAGAGACAGTAGGGCATGAACATAGTTTTGTCTGACACCATGCATGGTATTTAAGAGGCATTCAACATAGAGTAAGTTCACTGTTGGTTATGTTGAGTTTGGGTGCGAATGGGTCATATAGAGATATACAAGAGACTAAACTAAAATAAACAAAGTACAAATTGTGATTATCTGTAGTTATTAAAATTATGCTAATTTGTATATTATTTTTTACCTGTAAAATATTTTTGAATATCCCAGATGGCTATAATGAACATGTATTTCCATTACTTTTTTAAAAGTTAAAAGTTATTTATTACTTTAAAAAATAATGAGGCTGGACAGACAAATCTGGAATTATTAGGACAGCCTACAGAGACAAATAATATATATCAGAGAAATCGTTAGAAGTTTGATAAGAAAGTTTACATTAATTTATATTCCCATCCCAATTTTGATAATGTGATGGTCGCCACATGATCCAGCACAGGTGCTATAGCTCATATTCAAATGTCACACATTTCCTTATGATTTATTAGAGGAATCAGTGGTTCCCCAGACTCTAAAAAATGAAAGTAGCTGGTCACACACCTCAGTCATCAGCATTCCTCTTAGTACCGTCTGCCTCTCCTTCTGAGTTTCTGAACAGTGTTTCGTGTCAAGGCAAAAGATGTCACTCTGTCTGTAACTGCTCCTAATTGTCTTTCGAAGCACATTTTGTAACAAAATTTCTTACGGCAGACAGATTGTTTTACAACAAAACTAAATATGAGAGAAATAAAGTTAATACCACACATATAAATCAGATATTCATAAAAACAAGGTTCTTTTGACTTTTGTTTTTGCCTTTTTCGGCCTAGAGTAAAACTTAGAATTAAGTTTCTCTGGAACAGAAAGGATAAGACCTAAATTTATGTAAACCAATATAGCTGCTTTCCATGCCAGCCTGAAACAGAAAATTGTAAAAAGTCAAAGAGAGCTCTTCCGAAAACCATAGAAATAAAGAATTAAAGAGTGTATGTTACAGTGGAGGAGTGGAGGAATCGGTGACCCATATGAGGAAACAAACAGAACAAATAGATGAACAAGGAAGAGAATAGGTAAAATCCTCAGACATATTTTCTCTTGGCATTAATACATAAAATACTAAATACTCATTAAATAAAACATTAGGAGTAAAGTAGAAGAGATGAAGACACAAAAGAACAAAGGTTGTCAAATGTCATATTGTATTTCTTGTCATCAGCTTATATCATTTTAAGCTATAAGCGGGTATATGATGCTTCCATTTTCTACTACAGGTCTGTAATGTGAACATATACATTTAATATTTCAGGAAAACCTGGCTTTTACTATCAACATCCTTCCTCTACGAGACATGCCTTGGATACAGATACACATAGTTTTATTGAGAGCTGACATTTTAATAAAGTATGAAGTGTTAGGAATAACAGACCTAAATGGTATCTAATGTCCGAAGAAGAGGAGAGGAAAAAAATTTATCTGTAGGGAGAAAGACCAATCTTAAACCATCCTGATAATTAATTCAGCATCAGAATGAAATTCAAAGAAGTTATCAAATGCATCCTTAAGGATTTTGCTGTAAGCATCTTCACTGAAAAGTCACTGAAAATGTTACAAATTTCAAGTATAAACAATCATGATCTAAGGTTTACAGAATAAGGAAATTCATGACTCGTTATTGAAAACCCATGTAGAAAGAAATAGTAAAAAGTGTTGACTGTGTTCTCATTCATAAATGGGAGTTCAACAGTGAGAACATATGGACACAGGGAGGGGAACCTCACACACCGGGGCCTGTCATGGGGTTGGGGGCAAGGGGAGGGATAGCTTTAAGAGAAACACCTAATGTAGATGATGGGTTGATGGGCGCAGCAAACCACCATGGCACAGGTATACTTATGTAAAAACCCTGCACATTCTGCACATGTTTCCCAGAATATAAAGTATAATTAAAAAAAAAAAAAGTGCTGGCTGGCAATATGCCATCAGGACATGGATATGTATTCATGTATTATTTACAAGTGGAAATGTTGCTTGTGAGGCCATCATTGCATAAACCTCATGGTAATATTACAGAAGTCCTCTGTGAACCAGGTTCTAGGCAGATTTGAGGTATTTATGGAAGAATATAAACATACGGGGCTATTGTGACTAGGAAAGACTAGTATAAACCATCAAGCATGACTATTTTCCATGATAATTCTGCAAACCTACAGGAGATGTATTTGCCTGTCAGATAACCATCGTAAATTTGTGTTTTAGGTATACTTAAATTTGACTTGTGCAAAATTTAAATGTTTCAGTTGAAGTCAACAGAGGCACACTAGAATGTAGAGAAAATATATATACTATATTATTTGCTTGATCATAAAGTCATGGCTATTCTAGAATCAGAGAAATGGAACCTAATTTGCATAAGATATCTTATGAGATAAATGATACATGCAAGAAAGATAAAAGGTGATCCAGGCAACAAAAGCCAAAATTGACAAATGGGATCTAATTAAACTAAAGAGCTTCTGCACAGCAAAAGAAACTACCGTCAGAGTGAACAGGCAACCTACAGAATGGGAGAAAAGTTTTACAATCTACTTATCTGACAAAGGGCTAATATCCAGAACCTACAAAGAACTCAAACAAATCTACAAGAAAAAGCAAACAACCCCATCAAAAAGTGGGCAAAGGAAATGAACAGACACTTCTCAAAAGAAGACATTTATACAGCCAACAGACATGTGAAAAAATGCTCATCATCACTAGCCATCAGAGAAATGCAAATCAAAACCACAATGAGATACCATCTCACACCAGTTGGAATGGCAATCNTGTTTATTGCGGCACTATTCACAATAGCAAAGACTTAGAACCAACCCAAATGTCCATCAGTGACAGACTGGATTAAAAAAATATGGCACATATACACCATGAAATACTATGCAGCCATAAAAAGGGATGAGTTTGCGTCCTTTGTAGGGACATGGATGCAGCTGGAAACCATCATTCTCAGCAAACTATCACAAGAACAGAAAACCAAACACCGCGTGTTCTCACTCATAGGTGGGAATCGAACAATGAGAGCACTTGGACACAGGAAGGGGAACATAACACACCGGGGCCTGTTGTGAGGTGGCGGGAAGGGGGAGGGATAGCATTAGGAGATACACCTAATGTAAATGATGAGTTAATGGGTGCAGCACACCAACATGGCACATGTATATTTATGCAACAAACCTGCACGTTGTGCACATGTACCCTAGAACATAAAGTATAAAAAAAAAAAAAAAAAAGAGTTTACCAAAAGGTAACAAATGATGGCAAGAAAGAGTAATGGTGCCAGAAGAAATGGTGCAGAACTCTGAGAAAAGCTCATTTGGCTGGAAGCTTTGTGTCTGTACACTGTGCACCCATTATGATAAAGCAATTTTGTCACCCTCTACCTTTCTCTTTCCCTCTTATTAAATATCAAAACAAGGCTGAAAAAAAAAGGTGATCCAAAGGGCATTTAAAGGAGAATGCACATCTACATTATTATATTATGATGCATGAAAATAACTGGTCCAAGTTGTGAATTATATTAGCCTGATAAACTTTGTGGCAATGATCTACATGAACATGGGTGTGGTAGACTGGTAGTATTAACCGTTTCAGTTCTTCATTCTTCCATGGGTCCATGTCCCTTACCACGTGACTTTGCAGCTCTTGCCCTCAGGAGTATATTTCTCTGCCTCTTGATTCTTAGCTTGGTGATTTGGCTTGCTTTCACCAATAGGATGTAGAAAATATAACCAACCAAGCTTCAAAAGGTGTTTGTGCATTTCTGCTTGTGCTTTTGCCCTCTGTCATCACCGTGATAACAACATGTGTCAGCTAACCTGGATGATAACGATTCATGGGAAGGATAATGGAGACATCCCAGTTGATGTAAGCACAACCGTGTAAGATCAGCCATCAGTTAGCCAACACTGAGATAGGTGAGCAAACCCTGTCTTGATTATAGAAACGCTTAGCTGCAGGTATGTAAGAAGTGGACACTTATTGTTGTACGCCACTGAAAATTTCTGACTGGTCTTTATAGAGCATTTTAGTGGGTGAAGAAGACAGCTGCAATAAGTAAGGTGATTATATTTGTAAAGACTAAGATGGCCAAATGATTCCTTATGAATAGACAGACTGATGGTTTCCAGCTTCATCCATGTCCCAAGGTTGCAAAGAACATGAACTCATCTTTTTTTATGGCTGCATAGGAAAACTGAGACCTGGAGAGATTAGGAAACTTGTTCAGAAACACAAAACTAGGACGTGATCAAGCTAGAATTTAGTAAGCCTTCAAACTCCACACTTTTTCCCACCACACTTCATTAGCATAAAAAATAAGGAAATAATTAAGTGCTGGATTTGGCAATACACCTTGCAGTTGTATTTTATTTTTAAGGCAGTATTTCAGTTTAAATGTATGTTAATCATTTGCAAATGTCCAATACTTGTAATAGCTTTTTAATTCAATAAACTGAAAAGAAAAAATGTGGAGTTAGGCATGTTGGCACTTGCTGCAAGTTCTATCACCTTCATTTTTAGACATTTTTTTACAAGCAGCTTAACTACTTTTGTTTTCATTTCCACCATGTACATAACTAGGGCAATAGTACTTGCTTCATTTAAAAATTAGGGCTTTGCTTTTCTTCCATTTAAAGAAACAGATAATATATTTTCATTGTTTCATTAATACTTAAGAGTTAGTAGTGGATGGCAAACTATCAAATCACATGATTCTGCAATGTGTCAATAGGGCACTGACATGTTGATGGTACCCCCATTGGTGGAGATGCCAAAACCCTTTGTACACAGTGTTTATGGTCCAAAGCTGATACATTACTGCCCTGTCATTTGTGGGCAGTCAGGACCAACACACTATTAAGCTTTCAAAAGATCTTGGCATGATGAAAGCAGAATACACCACTTTTATTTAGTTAGTTACCTCAACTACCATTAGACACTTAGACACATTTCACTCAGGCACCATTAACAGTTGCACCTTCAACTACTGTGGAGGGAAGTTGCAATAGGGGATATGCTTGGCCTGGGTTGGTCCTTACACTGTAGAGGCCTAGAAGAAATAAAATGAGTAAAATATTTCACCTGGTTTTTGGCAATAGCTCAAGAAAATAGGTGATATGGATTAGGAATCTTTAATTCTCTTTCAAGTGGATATTTCCCAAATTTGTTCTTGTTATTATTCTTAAAAAATACTGAGATGTTCACATTATTTAAAAAAAAAGCAGAGGTCTTAAACAGAGATTCTTAACTTTGTTATATCACGATCCTCTTCAGCAATCTAATAAAATCTATGCATACATTCTCAGAAGAATGTTTTAATGCATGAAATAAATGCATACAACTACAAAAATCTATAAAAAAATAGCTAGAACATTTAAGAATATTGTGAGATGATAACTTGTATGTTCCTTTATTAATGCATTAAATAACAAGGTAATGTATTTTAAATATATTTAAATAGATTTTAAGTAAAGTTAAATATTATATTCTAACACAGTGTGAAGGCTACAGTGAGAACATTAGGTAAGAGGTGATCTTTAATTGACTACCTTCAAAGTATTTAGCACCAACAAATAGTTAGAGGTATGAAGTGCTGAAAGGTAACATAGATTTCTGGGTTACCAGAGTGAGAACCTTCAACTTCATTGTGTTGACTGCACTACAAAGCACCAAATGCCCAGATAGTTCCTTTCAGCATCTGTGGGAAGGAAGGCTTCAAGCACATGCAATCCAGCAGTAATGTTAACGTACTCATATATATAAATCATGGTTAAGATATCTTTTTCAACTGTAAGGTTGCAAATATCTTATTTCTATTAGTGACAAAGTCACAGGTACTATGAGTAGTACTGAGGTTTATTGCATACATTTATAATAGAAAGAAATGGTTAGTTAGAAGCTATAAAATAAAGATATAAATTATTTTTCCTAACTGTTCATGGATATCCTAAATTAGAACCATACACTCGGGTTTAAATAAGGGCTCTACTACTTATTTGACTGTGTGACTTTGTCACATCATTTAAATGTTCTTACCTTAGTTTTCTTTTAATCTATAAAATGGGGCACGAATGTGTATTTTATAACGTTGTCATGATCAAGTGAGATAACGAATGTGGGAAGGCTTTGCAAATTTTGAAGTGATAAATAATGTTAGCTAATTTTATTATTTCTTTATACTTGCTCCCTTAAGAAAATTAAATAAGGTTTGAATCCAGTTTGTTCTATGACCAACTCAAATGATTTTTCAATCTCCCATCACCTTTCATTTGAGATATGAAGAAAAAAGGTGAGAGAAAAAAAGATGAAGGAAAAAAACAGAGGTTAAATAAAAACAAAGGAAGGAAGGAGACTAATTAAAACTAACTCTTTTGCTCTCTTTATTTTTAATTGAGAAATTTATATATGAAATTCAAAATTTCATATATGAAAGCATATATGAAGTATGCAAAATGTACTAATCTTAAGATTATACAGTTTATTTTTTTTTAACTTACATACAGACCTCAGTAACCACCACCTAGATTAAGCTGTAGAACATTTCCATACCCCAGAAGCTTCCTTCATGCCCTTACTAAGGCATGTTTCACTCCTAATCTCCTGAGATAACCAGTATTCTGACTTCAACACCATAGATTAGTTATGCCTGTTCTTGAATTTCATATAATGAATAATTCAGTATGTAGGTTTTTATGTCTGTCTTCTTTGAACAATATAATGGCTGTGAGATTCATCCATTTAGTTGAATGTTATCAGTAGTTTATTGTTTTCATTGTTGTGCAGAGAATCCCATTCACTTTTATCTTGGTTTCATCTTGCTCAGAATCCTATTACTTTAATGAATAATCTGTGTCTCCTTTAGAGGTGATACAAATATCATGAACAATTGCCTTCTTAAAAGAAGTATAGTTTTTCAAAAGCAGTTCATAATTCCATTTTCTTTCCTATTCAGGAAGAAAACCCGTCCATTTCTTGTTTTCTTTCTCTAGGTCTGGAATGCATGAAAATACAAATAATCTGTAGTGTTAAACGAAATGATATGAGCATGAGGTCTTTTCTTTTTATCTTAGAGCAATTTCCCAATAAACAAAATCAACAATGAATCAGTAATAACCATTGCTCATCATAAGTTACAGAAAAAACAATTCACATCTAACACTGACAGTAGAACAGCAGAAAATCAGCTGAGAATCTCATATAAACATCTTTGGAAATTTGTGAGTATAACATTGGTTCCACCATAGTAAAGATTGTTATGCTTGTAGAAATGCTCGGAGACTGGAATCTGTTTGCAATTACCACATCAAAATGCAATTTACTAGTCACTGGGAACAAACAATGATGTTTTTAAATGCCCTTTTGGAAATGTAGAATTGGCAATGGAGATCAGGTTCCCAAGGTTCGGATGTTTTCACTTATGCACCTCCCTATAAAACATTGTTCTGAGGACCATTGCAATAGTTTCTTCTAGAAGGAGGGAGAAAGAGAGGGAGACATGGCACCCGATCCAAGCATTGAGGCTTCTCTACTTCAAAGAAAACTTGTTTGCTGTCCCCCCCATCTTTTTGCTCTGATCTCACATATGATATATAAATATATTTCAAGCTAAGGATTGAATTTTGCTGGCACATGACCTTTTTTCCTTACAAAATCATTGTAAGAACTGTCTCTGATATGGCTGAAGTATGTAATTCAGGTTAAAAAAAACTCTGCTGTGTTATGAAAAAAATTCTTCTTTTCTCTTTCAATAATGGCATAGCTGACAAGCTAGAAATATTCACTTTCACCCTTCTCCTTTGTAAAAGCAGTTCTCTAGTGTCTGATTTTCTACATACTCATTTCATTTGTATTAGCTATTTGTTGTATCTCCTTAAAATCAGCCTTTAGTCAGCTTTTGGCTGTAGCTTTTAATGGAGAGCGAAAACATTTAAGTAGATCCATAATAGTGACAACAATATTAATAATAGCAAAATAACATTTTTTATACTTTGAATATGTATCCATTACAATGAACTATAGGTGAAATTAATGGCCATTCCCCTTATATTTCCTCTGATGCTGCACTGGTGGAGGTGGAAAAGAGCAGTAGAATGGCCAAATACAGAGCAGGAAGAGAAGCTGTGGGAGCTTGGATAATCTATGAACTATTTCACACACTGAAGTTTAATTCACTAATGGTAAAATAACGACAGTATCAGAGAATGCAGAAGCTGTGAAGGATTCCCCGGCATTTGGTTGACTTCTCAGGCCAGTGATCTGCTCACTCAGAACAGTGGGCTCTAGCAGATTAGTTGACTCTAAGCACTTTATGCAAAAAAAGTAGAAAAAACCCTTCTTTTTAAAGGAGTGCTTCCCTCAGCAATACGAAGTAGCTGTTGGCTCACCTCTAGTGATTATGGGCCAGGGCAAGAATACAAATGGAAGCCCTGAATACTCAGACATTATAACTCAAGAGAAAATACAATTAAATTCAATGCCCCAGCCTCCGACCTTGACAACTGCACCCTTGTTAATATGCTGGGAGGCCAGATTGGAAATTGGAACTCAGTCTCCTCAGAGTTCCCCTTGGAGGGTGAGAGGGCTGGGGAAGCTGGTCCAGGGTCTGGCCCCCCAAGCCTGCAGCATGTTCCAGTTCTCTTTCCACCCTCAGCTCCATCCCAAATCTCAAGGTGTCTCATGAATTGACATGTGTACACCCTAGTCCTCTGGTCCAAGGTCCATCTGTAATCTCTGCAAACCAGTAGTCCCATGACCAGTCTCTAAGCCTAGGGGTGCACAGACTTGTGGCTCAAAGGGAACTACCAGGAGATGAGATCTGTGGAGAGGTCTGCTCAGGCTCTTCAAGCGTGTTCATGGTCATCCATTTGCAGTAGATCTAGAGAACCTGGAAGGGGCCCTGGATGGGCATAACTGAAGGAGGTCAGCACAGATCACTTTATAGAAGGGCCCCCTCTTACTAGGGTCTAAGGACAGTACTGAATAGCTGCTCTTGATTATATATCAGGAATGTCAGACACCTCCAAAGTCTTCCCTTTAATTGTACCAGGGACTGTGCCAAATACTGCAGATTTGGAGAAGAGTAAGTTACCAACCTTGAATGAATTATGCCCTTCTGAAAAGGCCACTCTAAAATGCAAACACAGGCAGAGAGGGGAGCTCTTTCCTCTCTCAGGACTACTGTAATGTGAATTTGTCTCTCAAATGGGCTAATTGTTCCCATTTAAGGGTAGCACAGAAAGCCAGACACTGGTCATCACAGCCACTGATTCTTGTGTTTGAAGAGACACACATGCTCCAGTGAACAGCTCTCCACCTAATTCTTGCTTGTCTTGGCCCACTGCCTGCTCCCCAGCCTCTTTCCTCTGACTCCAGTTTCCTAATCACTAACTCCTGAGAGGGGTCCCTCCCCTGCCAGCCAGTGCAATTATTAATCCATCTGGGATTTAGAGCCCTCTGCAGCTCCACCTGCCAGAAGTCGCCTTGATCAGCAGATGCAGAGAGAAGTGCTCTCTCTCTCTGGCTTAGATCAAGACCCAAGAGAGACAGCATCAGGGTGCCTTGGGTTTCCATCCCTACCCGCCAACAAGATTACCTGAATAATCGCACATCTGGAAAGTGAAACACCCTACAAGACTACTGTCCTTATCGACAAGTTAAAGTAAAAATAAAAAGACCATGCTTGATTAGAAGAGAACAAAGAGACCCAACAGCCAAATACAATTAATTTTCTTTAACTAGATCCTACTTTGGACAAAAGTACTTTAGGAACAATTGAGTAAATTTGAATATGGCCCCAGTATTAGCTGAGATAAAAATTTAGCAAAATGGAAAGATGAAGATCGTTGACTGGGGGTTGGGGGGAGAGAAAGTTGGCTGTATATGTGTGTGTGTATTAAAACATATTTGTGTGTGCATATATATATGTACACTAATACACACAGAAATATCTGGTAATACATGACTAGCAATTTACTGTGGTGATCATTGAGTTGTAGCAATGTGAAGTGATTTTTTTTGGCTAATTTTCTTTTATTATTATTATTATTATACTTTAAGTTCTAGGGTACATGTGCATAACGTTCAGGTTTGTTACATATGTATACTTGTGCCATGTTGGTGTGCTGCACTCATCAACTCATCAGCACCCATCAACTCGTCATTTACATCAGGTGTAACTCCCAGTGCAATCCCTCCCCTCCCCCTCCTCCCCATAATAGGCCCCAGTGTGTGATGTTCCCCTTCCCAAGTCCAAGTGATCTCATTGTTCAGTTCCCACCTATGAGTGAGAACATGCGGTGTTTGGTTTTCTGTTCTTGTGATAGTTTGCT
>NW_016819104.1:2132350-2142956 GCF_001698545.2 Rhinopithecus bieti
GAATTTGAATGTTGGCCTGCCTTACTAGGTTGGGGAAGTTCTCCTGGATGATATCCTGAAGAGTGTTTTCCAACTTGGTTCCATTTTCCCCCTCACTTTCAGGCACCCCAATCAGACGTAGATTTGGTTTTTTCACATAATCCCGTTCTTCTTGAAGGATTTGTTCATTTCTTTTTCCTCTTTTTTCTTTAGACTTCTCTTCTCGCTTCATTTCATTCATTTGATCCTCAGTCACTGATACTCTTTCTTCCAGTTGACCAAGTCAGTTACTGAAGCTTGTGCATTTGTCATGTATTTCTCGTGTCATGGTTTTTATCTCTGTCAGTTCGTTTACAGCCTTCTCTGCATTGATTATTCTAGTTATCCATTCTTCCATTCTTTTTTCAAGATTTTTAGATTCTTTGCACTGGGTATGTAATTCCTCCTTTAGCTTTGAGAAGTTTGATGGACTGAAGCCTTCTTCTCTCAACTTGTCATAGTCATTTTTCGTCCAACTTTGATCCGTTGCTGGCGATGAGCTGCGTTCCTTTGGAGGGGGAGTTGCGCTCTTATTTTTTGAATTTCCAGCTTTTCTGCCCTGCTTTTTCCCCATCTTTGTGGTTTTATCTGCCTTTGGTCTTTGATGATGGTGACGTACTGGTGGGGTTTTGGTGTGGGTGTCCTTCCTGTTTGTTAGTTTTCCTTCTAACAGTCAGGACCCTCAGCTGTAGGGCTACTGGAGATTGCTTGAGGTCCACTCCAGACCCTGTTTGCCTGGGTATCAGCAGCAGAGGCTGCAGAAGATAGAATATTGCTGAACAGTGAGTGTACCTGTCTGATTCTTGCTTTGGAAGCTTCGTCTCAGGGGTGTACCCTGCTGTGTGAGGTGTGGGGTGTTGGTCTGCACCTAGTGGGGGATGTGTCCCAGTTAGGCTACGCAGGGGTCAGGGACCCACTTGAGCAGGCAGTCTGTCCGCTCTCAGATCTCAGCCTCTGTGTGGGAGATCCACTGCTCTCTTCAAAGCTGTCAGACAGGGTCGTTTGCGTCTGCAGAGGTTTCTGCTGCTTTTTTGTTTGTTTGTTTGTTTAGCTGTGCCCTGTCCCCAGAGGTGGAGTCTACAGCAACAGCAGGCCTCCTTGAGCTGCTGAGGGCTCCACTCAGTTCGAGCTTCCCAGTGGCTTTGTTTACCTACTTAAGCCTCAGCAATGATGGGTGCCCCTTCCCCAGCCTCACTGCTGCCTTGCAGTTAGATCTCAGACTGCCGTGCTAGCAATGAGGGAGGCTCCGCGGCTGTGGGACCCTCCTGGCCAGATGTGGGATATAATATCCTGGTGTGCCGTTTGCTAAGACGCTTGGTAAAGCGCAGTATTGGGGTGGGAGCTACCTGATTTTCCAGGTGTTGTGTATCTCAGTTCCCCTGGCTAAGAAAAGGGATTCCCTTCCCCCTTGTGCTTCCCAGGTGAGGTGATGCCTCGCCGTGCTTCAGCTCTCACTGGTAGGGCTGCAGCAGCTGACCAGCACCCATTGTCCAGCACTCCCTCGTGAGATGAACCCGGTACCTCAGTTGAAAATGCAAAAATCACCCATCTTCTGTGTCACTCGCCCTAGGAGCTGGAGACTGGAGCTGTTTCTATTTGGTCATCTTTTTTTTTTTTTTTTTTTTTTTTTGGCTAATTATCTACAAAGATTGCGTGCTTCTTCTATAATAAAAGTATTACTTTAAAATAGGAAAATTTAATATTACGTTTCTGTTTCTTTAGAAAATTACTACATACTCTGTACCTCTCAGCCTGTACTTCGACTAGCTCAGGCCTGGTAAGAACCCAACTGCAAGTTGTGATATAGAAATTAGGGGTTCCCAGTGGTCTTCTCAGACAGAACCACATTTATCTTTTACCCACATAAGTTTATGGAGTTAAAGTTTAATGTTACTCCTTCAGCTTTCACAGAAAGATGAAATGGAAACAGCCATTTGAAGATTAATTTTCAAAAGTATAATAGAAGTAATTTTATATTAATTCATGTGGTATCTCTTTAATAATTACCTAATTTATGGATTTCTTTTTGAGTTCAGTGCCTGGGGAAAAAAAAGTCTTTTTCTCTTATTGATTCTTTCTTTTCTAGATAATAGAACTCTCTATAATCCATTTGGTTTCCTGTTATCTTGGGTACTGGGGAGCTCAGATGTAAATTAAGCACGTAATTACATTAACAAACTTATTATCTAGTAGCTGGAAAGAGTAATTTCCTTTCTCTATACATTGCGTTATTATTTCATAAAAAATCTAATTTAAAAAGTGCCAATTCTAATTGCTCATTTTTGCTCATGTGATCATTTCCTACACCGTTTTGGAAGAAGGGAGAGTATGAATAAATAATAGGCTGCCCTACAGATCTCTGTGGAATCTGTGCAAGCAACCTAACAAGTAGTTGACGGTTTTAAGGGTGTCTCCTCAACCCACAACTCTTCTCACTTTCTCTGAATGGGGAGGCCCACAGGGGTGAAACTCCCTCACTCCGGCCACAGTTGCAGGGTTGGATCAAATGGACACATGACCAAATCCAGGTGTGAGAGTATCTATTCTGACCGAGCATTTGGAATTGATAAAGCAATCCTCTAATGCTGTGAGGCATAAGTAAGCCAAAAATTAAAACAATCAGTTTGTAGTAGTCTCATTTTGTCTTTGAAAAAGAAATTTAGCTTAAAACAAATCGTGTTGAATTATCATATTTCACTTTTCCCCCCAAAAGACAGATATTGAAAATAGAAGAATATTCTAAGTTCTGGAACCAAAGAGGAGAAGATTTACATGGTAGTATAAATACCCATGCTGCAGAATTCAGTGACACAGCCTCAGTGAGGTGGGTTGGGTGGGAGGAAGATGACCCTTAGTATCACCTGGGGAGTTTTTACCCAAAGCACACTTCACTCCTACATCTCCCACTAACCTGCAGAGGAGGCAGACTTCAGGAAGATTTTTTTTTTAAGGCCAAAGATAATTCTTATACCTACTTGCTTCCCCACCTTCTCAAAGAAGGGATAAAGAAAGGATCTGTGTTCTTACTGACAATTCTATTGAACATCATGGCAATGACAGTAATGTGTCTATAGCAAAGTCTCTGCCAAGGAAATGCGTTTGTTTTCCTACATGTGATTAGCATTCTCAATCAGCTTCACCTTTGTAGATTCATACAGCAATTTTTGTTGTTGCTGATGTACTGTGGCATTTAGTGTGCTGCTTCCCAACTTTAGGTTTCTTATGACCATTGGAGTTGTTCCCCAGAAACTATGACTTACACTGAAATTCATGTTTTGTCTCATCATTCCAGCCTATCTAACAAAGTAGGTTGGAATAGGAATTCTCTTTTCTCCAAAGTGGAACTAATAAGGTAAGCCTTCAATGAATGGTCACTGGTTTTAATCAAATTAGAATATTAAGACTACCCTATTTTAGAGGCATATGATAGCAGCTTGTTAAGTAAGTTTCTTCTGGTTTGGAAGAGTCAATGAGTTTCTCAGATGAAAAAGGCTCAGAGTTCTTATAATTCAACTGCCCAGAATGGGGCAGTGAGAGGTGACTGGGGTTGGCTAAAGCTCTGCCAGATTAAGGATCTACTTACAGTGAATCCACTCCACTCCCATCCCCACTCTCATCACACAGACTCAGATTCTCTTCACAGACTTCTGGTTCCTTCATTTTCTGTTTTTCACATGTATGTTTAAAAAAAAGAAGAAGTGATATACTCTCAAAATAGAAACAGATGTGAGATCTAATTTCTTACTGGAAGTGACAAAACATATAAAGATTTGGCAAAATATGTATTCACATATTTCAAGATTTCAAAATAGTCATTGAACAAATAAAAGAAGCACTAGATAGCAGGGTGGTCTTTTTTTTTTTTTGGTTTTGCATGCTTTTGGTCAGATTGCCATGTAAAGCATAGAACATACAGAAATGTCATATATATTGGAAGCTTGTAATATAAATACATATTTTCAAAAATAATGATTTAAGAAAAAATAGCAAATTTTTTTAGTTTTAAAGAAGAACCAAATTTGATAATTTCTAGTTTTCATTTCACTGTGAACTTTTATCATCATCTTTGATCAACTGAGCTTTATCTATCAAAAAAAGAAAAAGTTCAGAAATGAATTATTTCACTCATTAAATTTTAAGGGCAGTTGCTGTACAGAGCAAAGCAGATGTAATAGGTTTTAAGAAAGAAAGATGTGAGGAGGCATATACTGATGAGTATGTGTGATTGTAGTGAGTAAGTAATTTGCATTTATATAGCACCATTTTTCAGGTGAGACAATTGGTAATGTATTTGCTACAGTGCATTGCTGTGATGTAAAATCTATACCAAGGAGAAATGGTGTAGCTCTTTTCAAAAGAAAGGCATTTAGATTTGATGAAAATTTATCTAGTGCCTTCAATGTGCCAGGTATTGTCTAGCTAGGGACTTCTTGCTGTCCTTGAACTTTCATAAGCCTATATTGGTATTACTCCCTTCATTTCTGAAAATGAAGGAACTGAGGATCCAAAAAAATGAAACGACTTGGTTAAAGTCACGTATTTGGTAAATTGAAGAACCAAGATTGGAATCTAAAATTATTTCCACTCTACCCCAATTAAATCAAGGAATAGTGCTGCAAAGTTTCAGAAGTCCTTATATTTAATTAGTGCTTAAAGTTCACAAGTTAATTTTACAACCTTTGTTTCTAACCCTTAAAATATATTCATAAGGCACACAGACATCCATGTTGAAGATGAGGGATGTTCAGAAAGTTTCAGGGCCATGCCACAGTTTGGCATGGTTTGTGACAGAACATCCCATTGGGCAGCTTTTGGTGACCTGGGTTAGTGCCTGACACAACCACTCCAAGTAAGTTCCACCAGAAAGAAGTTATTGCACATATCCCATGAAAAATATTCTTTCTCCTGTGTCTAGGGGTTCTATGATGAGCCTCAGGTGGGAGGCTGGGAGGGAGATGCAAAACAGCCAGGGAACTGGGGTGGGATCTATGATGGGGCTTGAACCCTCCTCTTTCTTTAACCAGAGATGTTCTTTGTCAATTTTCTTTACATAATTATCTATTCCATAAGAGTCTACTTGAAGAAAGGAGTTCTGTGGCTTTAAAATATTTCAAAACTATATCTTTATTCCACATAGATATTGTGCCATTTTGAGGTTTTATACTTTTGTGCTCAGACATTTGAGGAACCAGTGATTAAAATAAAGACAAAAAAGGAAAGTGGAGCAGGGTTGTAAGAGTGCATATGCCACTGGGGTTGAGAATCTCTGCTTTAAAATGTGTGGTGACAACCTCTCTCATGTTCCAGCTACTCAACTGGGAAGTTATAAGGGGTTTGATGATTCCAGCCAGCACATTTGGCTCAATTACCTTCAGCTAAAAAAAGTAGACTAGCAGCATTCCTGAGCAGCTTAGAAAGTGACCTCTGAACTACTAGAAATTTACAGAGCCAAGTTCATGCGACTCTAATGTTAGTGATGAGCCTGAATTCCCGGCTCATCACCTATCAAACACACACACACATACACACAGAGACACACACACAGAGACACACACACACAGACACACACACACACACACACATACACACAGAGACACACACACAGAGACACACACACACACACACACAATAAGCACACATTTGGTAAGGGACTGAGAGGAAAAAGGAGGATTCATTAGGAGGCAGAGGGGTAGAAGTATCTCCAAACAGGGTATCTCTCATCTTCCCATTCAACTTACTCTGTAAGTGAATGTTTTCATGTTTTCCTTTGCCTTCCGAAAGAAAGTCAGGATACAGATTTAAACAAGGGGTCTAGCAGGTACCCAAGGCAACTGGTTCAGGGTGGAGAAGTGGTTAGAATGGCACCTGTGACACCTGTGAGGCCCTTCCTTAGTAGAGAGATCTCTGGGATGTGCAAGATTATGGACCAGTAGGCTGATTTACCTACCTTTTCTGAGTGCCACAGAGAGAAAGCTATCCTCAGGTTTGCAACCCCATACCTGAGGACACACTTAGGTTGTCAGTGGGGAACACTCTTTGAGTTACACAAGACAGATACCACTCCACTTTACTTCAACTGAATTAATTTTTAGAAAAAGTGGAAAATAGAACAGAAAACCAATGTACAACAATCACGATGGCTTTTGGTACTGATAGTAAATAAGCTTGGATGTCCTCCCAATACTCTTCTTTTCTCAAAGTTTGACCAGGCATCTGTTGTGCACTATTTTACATGCATGTCATGTCACAATTCACCAGCTGGCTAATATTTACCAATAATCAGAAAAGTAAGCAACTATTTCTATGCGACACTTCTGGTATCAAACCTAATAGTTCTTCCTAAGATGAACTTGTTAGCACACCCCAACAACTGTCTGTGGAACCTGAAAAAGTACACATCCTGCTGGTAGTGAGACTTTCAGTTTTTAGGACAATTACAGGTCTTAGAAGTAAGATGTCCAGATTTCCTAAGAAAGAAGTCAAATAAATAGACCTCATTACAGGCATTTTCTGGAATTTATTAATCACTTGGGATATTCACATATACACACCCTCACACAGATACACATACATACACTCATCTGTTTTCTTATGTCACTTATGATTCTATGTCCTAAAGGTGTTTGCTTATACCTTCAATAGAGCCCTACTGCACAGTCCAGTGGTGTCTGCATCTGTTTCTAAACAGGAATTTAGGCTAGGTGACTGAGAATTTAAAGTTGAAGGCCATGGCATAACACATGGACTATTTCAAAATATCTACTGTTTGCTTCGTCAGCTGAAGGTAGTTTACTAGTCTACCTTTTCAACAGAAGGCAATTGAGCCAAATGTGGTGGCTGGAATCATCAACTACCTTATGACTACCCAGTTGGGTAGCTGTAACATGATAAAGGAGGTTGTCACCATACATTCTGGAGCAGAGGTTCTCAATCTTGATATGTGCCTGTAGTTTATCAGCCCAACCCTACAACCATCTCTAGGAGTAAAGCCAAGTCATCAGGGTTGCCAAAAAGATCTTCATCTGATTCCAAAGTACAGCCAAGCAACCACTCTTTTAGAAATAGCTATCATCTGCCAACAGAAAGGGTGATTGGGAACTAATTCATTAAACGCATTTTATGCCTTATTTCTTGCTATCAAAATAAATATCCTAGATGCAAAATTTATCCTTTATAAATCTAAGTTACCGTGAGAAAATTTGACCAAGCTCAATTCTGGTTTCTTTCAAAATTAGGTATTTAATATAAATAGAACAAAGTTGAAACACTGCTCTCTCAGATAAGCTCAGAGGTGGATAATATGTCTCCGTGATAAAAGAATACTACATTTAACATTTATAATTCATTTTCACTGCCATGAAAGATAAATTGCTCAATCACTGATAATTTTAAGTTTCTTGCCTTATATTAGATGATAGAAAACCAATGTGAATGTCTGGCTCCCAAAACCCTTCTCTTATAACCTGATTCTTTTCTTTTTTTCCCCTCCTATGAAAGTTTGGTGTTGAGGATTAAGTTTTATAAAGAAGTGGATCTAGAAATATCTAACATTTTTAAGGAACAGTACGTGTTTAAAAGAGCCAATGTCTTATTCCATGACCTTCAGGTTTAAGTTCTTAGTAAATGTTTAAAAAGACATGACTCGTGTAAATGTCCAAGTATTTATCTTTTTATTCAAGCCCAGAAATGTTTTTTCTGCTTTTTGGAAAGAGACAAGGTAGAGACGTTTGTTTTTTAGAACACTTCTTGCTGGTAAGAAAGCCTCCAAGTTTAGAATGGAGCAAAGAAAGACCCCAGAGAACTGATATCATAGAGCTGTAAAGTAGGCAAAAAAACCAAAACCCAAAACAAAAAAAAAAACACTAGTTGCAGACCATTTCAAAAAGAGAGGATACATTGGCTTTGTCAGATTTGATGAATGTGCCATAAATGGAAAGCCAGATTTGTCTCCTAGAAAATAAAGACTAGTCTCTGGTTGGTAACTACATTCTGTGAAATACATTTCTCTTTTTTAAAAAATTGAATATAAGGCCTATGGTCTGGGCAGGGTTGGCCTCACTAATTCTAAGGGTTTGATTGATAACTGCCCAATCACTTTGTCTTTACAGTGGTGGAAAATGACATTGCTTCCTCACCCTTCTAGATGCAATGTTACTTAATTAATTAACTAGTCTGATAAATCTGTTGATGTTACCCTTATTTTCTGGAAAAGCAACGAGGCATAAATCTAGAAATAGTCTCAAAACTAAGCTGAGAGATTCTTTTTATAAAGTAGCATCCCTCCTCCATAGCCAGACAATGATAAAAAAAGAGGAGTCCTGCTTTATTTGAAAAAAATAGAATATATTACCTTTTATTATAATGTAAAATATTTTGATTCCTTCTTTCCTGGAGAAGTTAGAAATCTACCAAGATTCTGGAGGTTTTCTGTTTTCAGTGCTGATTGTGAACATAATCAAGAAGTTTAAAAGGCTCTGCATAGAAAGGATCTCTCCTTGCTCACTCAGCTTTAGATCCCTCCCTCCATCACATTAAACGTACCGCATGTTTGTGATTCATAATCTCTACCTTTTCTGCATTCCTGTTGCCACGATTTAAAATATTTTCATCTACAAAATTATTTATCATCTTGATTTATTTCTTTCAATCTGCTTGATTACTAACCTTCAGAGACTTGGACACTAAAATTGCTAGAGATGAATTGAAGTGAGAGATGATGTCAGCTTGGACCAGGAAGGTAACAGTAAAGGTGGTGAGAAATGGTCACATTCTGGGTACACTTTGAATGCAGAGCCACTAAGATTTGTAGATGGATATTAAAGGAAGTAAAATATAAAGGATAACTTCAAGATTTTTGTATAAAGCAACTGGAAAAATAGAACTGCCATATATGAATATGGAAAGAATTGAGGCAGAGCATTTTTTTTCTTTGTTTTTTATTTTGTTTTGTTTTGTTTCCCCTGAGACAAAGTCTTGCCCTGACGCCCAGGCTGGAGTGCAGTGGTGCAATCTCGGCTCACTGCAAGTTCTGCCTCCCAGGTTCAAGCAATTCTCCTGCCTCAGCCTCCCGAGTAGCTGGGATTACAGGCACACACCACCACACCCAGCTAATTTTTGTATTTTTAGTACAGACAGGATTTCACCATGTTGGCCAGGCTGGCCTCAAACTCTTGACCTTGTGATCCACCCGCCTTGGCGTCCTAAAGTGCTGGGATTACAAGAGTGAGCCACTGTGGAATGGCTAAGCATATTTTTAAGGAAAAATAAGAGCTTCATTTGGATATATTGTTTGAGATAACTATTAGTTTTTTGGTTTTTTTTTTTTTTAACAGGGTGCATAATAGAGGTTTAGTAATTAACAGAGACAAATCTGGAGTTCAGAGCAGCTATCTGGGTTGCATATAAATTTGAGAGTCCTCAGCATATAGATGGTGTTTAAAACATTCAGAATGTATGGATTTGCTAAGGCCAGTACTGCAGACAGAGAAGGAGACTTCACTATTGTCTTTCAGAGAGATTCCTGAGTAGGGTTCTAGTGCTTCCGAATCCAATTCTGGCTTGCAATCCCATATGAAGCCAACTCATCTGTGAACCAATTTTGCCCTTTATCCTCCTCAGTCAGCAGGAAATAAGGGAATCACCTCTCCTGAACTCCTTCCACATGTGGCCATAGGTGAGACTAGAGGGAAAGCCATAGGTACAATATTGATGAAAGACATGAGAATCTGAGACACCTGATTTGCAGCTTGCTTCTGTGCTGTGGCCTTGCTTGTACCCAATCCTAGATGTACCATTTACCACAGGACTTACTTGACTTTATGAAATGGTAGGTCTGAGAGAACTCAGCTCAAGATGGGCTCAGGACTAGGTCATGACTATGTAGTCACTTCATACACCATGGTCAGAACTCCATCTCTACCAGGGCCCAGGAACATACCAGTTGATATGGTGGATAATTTTCCTTTGCTGAGGGCAGAGTTTTTTCCCAGGACTCTGAGACTTCTTTTCCTCTGGAGAAGAGCTTGCACTACAACCAAGACCTGCTGTAGTACATTTTCCTGCTCTGGGTTCCATACAAACCTAAACTTCAGTATTTTCTGCCTCTGGCTGAGTTGATAAGGATCTCTATATGTGGCCCTCTGCTTTTTATACTTTTTCTTATTTAGGCAATAAGTTTTAAGTTAATTTTCTTTAATGCACTCCTAGTCCTTACCAGAAATCATCCAATGCAGTACGCTTTTCATTACCACTTCCCCGAACCTCCCACATGCCTGAGATATTGCACCTGCTGGTGTATTTCCTTTTACCACAGATCCCACTCCATTTCACCATCAGTAAAAGTTTTAACAATTCAACACTAGTGGCTGGGGCCTACTACTACTCCACTTATAAGCATTACCTACCAGCTATTTGGGAATTCAGTTTCAAAATCTATTTTAGTGGCTCCCTGGGCCACTATTGTACTAATTGTCCTAGGTCAAGCTCTCCGGGAAATAGACTCTGAGATGGAGTTTCATATGTAGTTGTGTATTGGAGAATGTTATCAGGAATAGCACATGTGAGGGACACACACCCACCCACCCCCTCC
>NW_016819104.1:2143274-2146673 GCF_001698545.2 Rhinopithecus bieti
CCCCCACACACACACACACACAGCAGAATTGCACAGAGGGAGAGGTTAACCTGCAAAGCGATATCAATTTTTGGACTTCTCAAACAACGCCATGGAGAGATTTGAGGCTGGGATGGCCTTTCTGAGACATCCTAAATGGAACAAGTAGGCTGGCCTTTACATACCTACACTGATCAGTCATTGGAAGTGGACTGTCCCTGGGAGAGACATAACCTTGAATGAGGCAGCTTTATTCAACTAAGGGTGATTTCTTGGGAGGAATTCCACTATGAGCTTTCAGCAGGGGCAACATTCTTGGTAGCTAGGAGAATGAGTATCTCTATCTGGGAGTTATACAGCATCTACTCAAACTAGCTTTAAGCTAATTAGCTAACCAACGCACCAAAGAAAAGTAAGACATGGAAAATTTTATTCTAAATTCTGGAGGATCCAAAAAGGCTTCTTGATCTTTTATTCTTTGCAGAGAATCATGTCTTCACAATAGCGAGGAAGGGGGGAAAGGAGTCAAATGAACTAGTAATTATCTGTTCTTTCATTTTTTAAATGAGGTTCCAGCTAAATTCATTTCAGGCCCAAGGCCAAAATGTTTTTGTTTTGTTGAGAACCCACCTATATTATGTGGGAAAGTCACTGGAAAAAGATTAGAAAGTTGGAAAGTAAATTTGTACAGCCTTGTGAGGATCATAGGAATCTAGGATTTGTGTTGAATCACCCACCGTGACCACAGGTCATAAAATCTCTGGTATGAACACACGCTTCTGTTTCAATAGGGGATAAAGTCAATACCTGCTGTACAACAATGAGAATCCTTACGGAGCTTTGATTCACCTCTCATTTCTCTTTCCAGTGTGGCTCGCTTTAGCTGAGTCTGAACAAAGAATAAAACTGCTTTCTTATAGATTTTAAAGTGTAGGAGAAATCACCTTTGTTTTTAAAGGCTTATTTAAAGGAATAAAAGTCAAAATTAGAACCAATTTGTTAAAGCTGTGGGTAGGAATAATATCAATTAGATAAAGTTCAACTTTTACCTTCATTACCAGATATCTTATTTTGATAGTTTTTAAAATAAAAAATTAAGGAGATAAGGAAAAAAATACAGGAAAAAATTATAAGTCCAATAACACTTGAACAAAAATGTAAATAAATTCAATATAGTGACCAATTACCTCTTTCTTGCTTTTTT
Organism: Rhinopithecus bieti; assembly: GCF_001698545.2. NCBI lineage: Eukaryota > Metazoa > Chordata > Mammalia > Primates > Cercopithecidae > Rhinopithecus > Rhinopithecus bieti. The sequence continues at coordinate 2,144,458 of NW_016819104.1, forward strand.
GGTTTTCTTTTTTTGAGACAAACTCTCACTCTGTTGCCCAAGCTAGAGTGCAGTGGTGCGATCTTGGCTCACTATAACCTCTGCCTCCCAGGTTCAAGCAATTCTTGTGCCTCAGCCTCCCAAGTAGCTGGGATTACAGGCACTCACCACCGTGCTGACTAACTTTTTTTGTACTTTTAATACAGACAGGGTTTCATCAAGTTAGCCAGACTGCTCTTGAACTCCTGACCTCAGGTGATCCACCTGCCTCGGCCCCCCAAAGTGCTGGGATTACAGGTGTGAGCCACCGTGCCCGGCTGATTATCTCTTTCTTGAAGCACTTTCTTCACTTGGCCTCTGGGACACCACCACTCTCCTCATGTTGCTCCTAACATACCAGACACTCCTTTGCTATCTTCTTTGTTGGGGTTTCCTTTTATTTCCCACGTCTATCCACACATATGGCTTAATAAGTGCATCTTAGTCTGTTTCATGCTTTAAATACTTTCTACAATTCTCAAATGTCCATCTTTACTCCTGCCTCTTCATTGTATTTCTGATTCACACATTTGACTAGTTACCTAGATTCACCGTTTGAATGTTTAAAAGACATGTCAATAATTTACTGTGTATTATCAAATAGCTAGAAGAATGGATTTTGAATATTCTCAACATAAAGAAATAAGATATACTTAAGGCAATGAATATGCTAATTACTCATATTTGATAATTATACATTGCATACAAGTATTGAAATATCATACTGAACTCCATAAATACAGATAGTTATTATGTATCAGTTAAAAATAAATTAAATTAAAGGCATGCCAAACGAACATGTCAAAATCCACTCTTGGTCTGGTGCGATGGCTCACACCAGTCATCTCAACGTTTTGGGAGGCCAAAGTGGGAGGATCACTTGAGGCAGGAGTTTAAGACCAGCCTGGGAAACACAGTGAGACTTCCTGTGCACCAAAGAAGAAAATAGACACACACAAGCACAAACACACGAACTCCATTCTAAATCTTCTTCACCCAAACCTGCTACCCTACCAGTCACCCAATACATTTTTCTAATTTTAGGGAATAACAACTTTCAACTAATTGCTCAAACCAAAAATGTTAATGTCTTCTTTGACTTCTCTCTCTCTCTCTCTCTCTCATCTAAAACCCCAAAACAAAATTCCTCTTAGCTATGACTCCAAGAAAAAGTTATAAGCCAGGATTTAATGAAGAGCCAAACTGACCTTCAGATAAAAAATACTGGAGCAAACCATATGAACATAAAATAATTCAGGGAATGTTGTCCCTGTGAACCCTTCCTGAGGAATATATTAGAGAAATGTCTGCAAATAACCCAAAATTGGAGAGGCACTGGCACGAGAACTGTGGTCAACATTGAATATATTTGCCTGAGAACTAAGACTAAGTGATGGATATAGTGAAGGCAATTAATTATGTAGTGGCTATACATTACTATATTACATATTCTGACAATGTACCTTCAATAAAAATATACAAAAGGAAAAGCATGTATAAAAATAGAAGCATTTTGCTAAGAGCCTTATAAATATTATCCAGAATGAAAGAATATTTATATAGAATTGAATTCATATTAAGAATCAGGGAGAAGGTGAGAAAACAAGCTCCCTAGAAGATTTTTTTTTTTAATGAGAAGAAACCAGTAGACAACACCTAATGCAAGAGGAATTAAGAGTATTGTATGAGGGACTGGGCACCAAGATGGCCAAATAGGAACAGCTCCAGCCTCCAGCTCCCAGTGTGAGCACCCCAGAAGACAGGTGATTTCTGCATTTCCAACTGAGGTACCGGGTTCATCTCACTGGGGTGTGTCGGACAGTGGGTGCAGGACAGTGGGTGCAGCGCACAACCAAGAGCCAAAGCAGGGCAAGGCATCGCCTCAGCTGGGAAGTGCAAGGGGGAAGGGAATTCCTTTTCCTAGCCAAGGGAAACAGTGACACACAACACCTGGAAAATTGGGTCACTCCCACACTAATACTGCGCTTTACCAAGGGTCTTAGCAAACGGCACACCAGGAGATGATATCCCATGCCTGGCTCAGAGGGTCCCACCCCCATGGAGCCTCCCTCATTGCTAGCACAGCAGTCTGAGATCTAACTGCAAGGGGGCAGCAAGGTTGGGGAGGGGTGCCCGCCATTGCTGAGGTTTAAGTAGTTAAACAAAGTGGCCAGGAAGCTCGAACGGGGTGGAACCCA
>NW_016819105.1:0-898 GCF_001698545.2 Rhinopithecus bieti
ATTATATTCCTTTTCTTATCTGTATTTTCATTACCATTCAGTCAAATGAAAAAAAGTATTAATTAATTATGATATTTTGTATAAATAGTGTAATAACAGAAATTAAAATACCATTTACAAAGATGCTCATTATGATATTCATGGTAATTATTATCACAATGATGATAAAATCTTCAAGGCAAAGTTGCTTATGTAAATTGGTCTCTGTTTGAGAAAGGAGGAAAGATGTACTGCATTTAAAACAAACTGCCACCCACAAAAAGTTAAAATTGAGAAAGTTGTGGTTGCTAAAAACAAGACTGAGGTTTGTGGAAAATTAATTTGTCTTGACTATCTCATTCAGTGATGTTGCCAGATTAATGAAGCAATTTTTGCCTTTTTTTCCTTTTCGTTTTTTTTGAGTTGGAGGCTTGCTCTGTTGCCCAGGTTGGAGTGCAGTGGCCTGATCTCCATTCACTGCAACCTCCACCTACCAGGTTCAAGCAATTCTCCTGCCTCAGCCTCCTGAGTAGCTGGGATTACAGGCGCTCAACACCATGCCCGGCTGATTTTTGTGTTTTTAGTAGAGACGGGGGTTTCACCATGTTGGTCAGGCTGGTCTCGAACTCCTTATATCATGATCCGCCCGCTTTGGTCACCCAAAGTGCTGGGATTACAGGTGTGAGCCACCACACCAGGCCAGTTTTTGCCATTCTTAATGAGCAAAAACCATTTATACTGATGCAAAGTCCCCGACTCTAATTCTTTTCACAACTCCTTTTGTTCTTAGCAAGAATGGAGATAGAGTTACCCTTATGAATGAAAAAGGAAAGAGAAAGAGGCAAAATATTTCCATTTACAAAGTCTCCTATATAAAAGTGTATAGATGCTCATTTTCATGTTCATTTTCTATTTCTTT
>NW_016819106.1:0-897 GCF_001698545.2 Rhinopithecus bieti
TGGACAGAAATTAAAATCCCAGTCAAAAGAAACACCAAAAAAGAAATTCCTAGCTTTACCCTCATAGACAATATGCCAACTATGTAACCTATTTTATAAGAAAGCATTTATATCACCTATTCTCCCCTGGTATTCCATGCACAAAAAGAATACAGCAGCAGGAACACATTGGAAACAATTCCCTTATTCAGACCTCATACTTACAGTCCTTTACCTTACAGACCTAATAGCTACAACAACCTTTCCAAGGTATTTCAATATATGTTAGTATTTTTTAGGAAAAAAAAAAACAAAAAACACTTCATGACGCTCTTATTGCTGGTTTATGAAGGGCATCTAGATGTTTTTGTAGAGAGGGGGCTATTAAATTTAAGCAGGACCTGCCTGCATTGGAAGTATGACATACTCCATATCATATACTTGGTATAAATTTAAGACAGAACCATGGAATTACACTAACTGGATGTATTAACTCAAGGACTGGTAAAATTATTAACTTAGCTCTAATACATGTCAAACAGGTTTAACCTGTGATTCATTTCTGACAAAAACACTCATTTTCTCTCAGCTTCTGGGTATGAACATTACATTGTCAAAATTAATCATAATTTTAAATCTCAGATCATATTAGGGGTTAAGAAGTAAAGTACAAAATCTCATGGGGTCATATTTCTATTCTGTTAAAGAATATTTCACCAACTAAAGTTAAATCGGACAAAAATTTTTAAAAACACAGGCATTATACTTCTTTAAATATATTCAACAATTAGGGTAATAAAAGTTTTCATTTTTTCCAATTACTCATCACCACATAGCATTTAACTTCCTGATTCTTTTTCCTTTTATTTTTTTTTTAACTAATGCACCTATTTAACATTTCATAAGGTAATCAATAGG
>NW_016819107.1:0-254 GCF_001698545.2 Rhinopithecus bieti
CCTGCAATTGGATACTTGGGAATGTATTGAGTGCTATGTTGAAAAACAAAATATCCTCGGATTAAAACTGGAAAAACCTTCCTGAGAAATCAGTTTGTGATGTGTGAATTTATCTCACAGAGTCGCACCATTCTTTTCATTGAGCAGTTTTCTAACACTGTTTTCGCAGAATCTGCAAAGGGATATATGGGAGTGCATTGAGGCCTATGGGGTAAAATGAAACATCCTCAGTTAAAACTAGAAAGAAGCTTTCT
>NW_016819108.1:0-3394 GCF_001698545.2 Rhinopithecus bieti
ATTTTATTTCAGTTACATGTGACCTAGTAATTCAATAAAATTTAAGTGTCATTATAAAAGATTATTTTGCAGATGTACATGAATTTTGAATTGGAGGATTTTAGAGAGTTCCCATTTCTCTCTTATGTACTTACCTGAGATTGATGGAAAAAAAATAGTTTGAATAATCAGGCTATGACAAATAGTGGAATTTTTCTCTATGAAAAAGTAACTGGTTGTAATTAAAACTTAACCTATAACATCAGCCTAATTAGCCCGATATTCCAGTCAAATTACTTCAGTACTAAATGTCATTGAAAAGAAGAAATGGATTACATATTCTCTTGGCCTTAAGTAAGACTGAATCAATGTGTTTGGGTGAAACAAGACTGAGGTAGAAACACAGGATCCTAGTGTCAGCTCTCTGTGTCCTAGGTGCAAAGCATTTCCTTTCTTTGGGTGTTATTTTCCTCTTTTGTAAAATGAGGAGATTGAGGCAAATGGCTTGTGTGTTATGTTCTTTCCAAAATATCCTTTTAATTGTAGAACTCTTTTAGACTTACAGAAAAGTTGCAAAGATAGTACAGAGAATTACCATATACTCCTCATTTAGTTTCTCCTATTTTTTGTCTTAGATAGTACAAAAGGCTGTCATAGTTTCTCCTATTGTCAATGTCCTATATCACCATGGCACATTTGTCACAACTGGGAAATGAACACCAATAATTACTGTTAACTGCATTTGACACTTCATTTGGATGTCACCAGTTATTCTTTTCCAGGATCCAATTCAAAATAGGATATTACATTGTGTCATGTTTTCCTATCTTCCTATGGTCTGTAACAGTTTTCTGACCTAGATGACATTGACAATTTTGAGTAGCACTGGCCAGGTTGTTTTTTAATGTCCTTCAATTTGGGTTTTGCTGATGTCATGCTTATGTTTAAACTGGCAGTATGCTTTTGGAGAGGAAGACCACAGAGGTGCCATTATCATTACATCATATCAGGTGTCCGTGCCATCATGTACGTGCTATCATTGATGATTGCCCAGCTGAGGTAGTGTTTTCCAGGCTTCTTCACTTTAAATTTACTGGCCCCCTCCTTTCCAAATTATACTGGATTACTCTGTGGTCTTTTTGAGCTCTAACATACCATGATTTTATTATGTTGCAGATAGATTCCCTTATTTGGACAGATCAATTTGATAGAGTAGAATCCATCACCCAGGATTGCATACTTGTTCTAGGTAACTCAGCTGAAAGTTTTCTTGGGACCAATTTCATACTATATAGCTATGTGAGAATTATCAGTTATGATTCATAAAATGAGACTCTAACTGCTTTATGCTAACCTTTATAAAAGTGTACTCTACTAAGAAATGATGATACCTTTTAAAATCATAGGGATAATTTCTGGAATCTTTTTACCAAGAAAACCCAAAACATACAACTTCCAGATCCTCAGTGCCCTGATGATAGAGGAAAGGAAATTAAAGAAATTTGCAGCTTTGAAGGATGTTGATGGAGATGGGATGATAAATGAATGAATGTTGTATATTAAGTCAAGGATTTGGAATCAGGAAATTAGGTGAGGTTTTTGTTTTAACTCTACAGCTGTGTGAAGATGGCAGCTGAAGTTCTCTCAAAGGCCTGAGTCCTCCTATATTACTCTCTCCAGAGAAACACAACTACACAATCATCTCCTAGGGCAGGAAAGTAGAGAATTCAATGAATCAATGACTTTCTGCCTTTCTCCACTTCCAGGATGGTTTTGTAAAGGGATCAATTAACCAGGCTTAATAATGATTGCTAACCTTTATTGGGCATTTAGTATGTGCCAGGCATTTTTTTCTAGGTACTTTATATATACTGACTCATTTAGTCTTCCCAACAACCTTATGGAGATGTTGTTATTGTGCACATTTTATGGAGAGGATACTGAGAAGCAGAGATTAACTTACCCAAGATTATTACACACACTAGTTAGTAGCAGTTGAGATTTGAACCAAGAAACCTTGGCTCCAGAGTCTCTGCTCTTTATTATAACGCATGACAACTGCCTCCCTTTACACAGAGTGAAATCCCCAACAGGGCCAGTTCTTTTTGCAACCAAATAATAAGTGTTGTATCCTCAGCAACTAGGACAATGTCTAATACATAGGAACCAGTCAACAAATAATTACTGCATGAAAGAAGACTTGAGGATCCAGATCATGAATCAACCCCATTTTAATAATACATTGATGACTCTTTCAGAAGAACACTATCATGGTGTCACCTCAGAAAACCCCGAACAAACTGGGTCATTATAATCACCACTTCATTCTCTCTACCTCCTCATCTGTTCACATCTTATAAGACAGATAAGAAGGTTTCATAGTTTTTCACCACTCATCATTTTCCATCTTCTCTATCACATCCTGTCTTCCCAGCCTTTTATAAGCCCTGCTCCTTAACATTAACTGTGAATAATAAGTTAGTAACAGGGTTTTTAAAATTCCAATATCTAAAAGTTTGCAGAAGGACACATACCACATATTTATGGCTATGATTACATGATATAACTCAGAAAAGTGAGTTTCGAAGTATCAGCTACAAGAGGTTGTGGATATAAATCAATGAATACATTTCCATTTTAAACATTTAAATATATACAAGTCAAATAGGTAAGAGGCGGAGAGAGCTGTGTATGTCTATTTCTTACTCTCTATAGTCACAAGTTGTATTTGTACCTTTTTAAAATAACCTGGTTACTATTGCCAATAAGTACTCAAACCAGGAAAGAGAATAGGAGAATATTTAGGAACCTAAGAAACTCCCATCATCAATAATGAAGTGATTGGCAGTGATTTGGACCATAGAGAAAGGGAGAATTAGTTAAGCAGAAAATGAAGTAAAATAGAAAAGAAAATAAAATTTTAAAGAAGAATTAATAGTACTGATTCCTGTCTAAATTTACATTTTGCTACATTATTCATTAAACTGTTTTTTAAATTTATCCCATCATTATGCTGCTTATTCTTCCTGACTCTACAAAGCCAATAATAATACAAAAATAAATAAGATTTGAGTTATGGAGAGCACTTATTGGTGCTGTGAGTTGAGATGAAACCACTAAATAATTGTGCCTGTCTGATAAGGAATACACAGATGGGCCTGTTATACAACTGCAAATGGAGATCATATATTAAACCTCTGATAAGGTACCTAACTAGACATGTTATTTATAAATATTGCTGTAGTCTTGGAATGGAAAATATAAAATACACAGTAAATGAAAGTTTTAAGATAATATAATATAGAACTGGGATATTAAAATGATTTATTACTCTGATAAGATCTTTTCCAACCTGAGTATTGGATAAAACTAGGACCATACTAAGGCAAAAAAAAAAAAGAAAAAAAAAAAAAAG
>NW_016819108.1:4643-8889 GCF_001698545.2 Rhinopithecus bieti
TAGAATAAAACAATGAAACTATTCGTTGAGCTTAACAAAGGTTTTTTGAGGACCTGGTATTTTAAAATTGTATAATAATACATGAATGCATTATCATTGTAAAAGATTCTAACAATACTATGAAAATGTCAAAGTATCCTCTTGGTTTTCACAGCTCCCTACTCTAAACATCAATACTTTGGAATTCGTTTTTCGGGTTTCTTTCTACGCATTTAAAATATAAATTTAAATATATATATTTAAATACATATGTTCTACTTAAACCAGATCATAGAATATGCATTGTTCTACAATATTTTTCATAAAATCTTAGTGCTTGTTTCATGTCAGTACATACAGATCATCCAGTGATGTGCTGATAAATGTTTAACAAGTTCTCTGGCCCAAAAACCTTGATCTGCCACATTTGCTAATTCCCAGGATGTAAATACACCCGCCATGGTCAATTTCAACTGCCAATGTAAAGTCATTGGAGGTGGAATTGGGAAGAGACGTGCACAGTTGGCTTTTGTAAACCAGTATAAGCCAGCTCCAGCATATCACTGGATCAGTCCTTTTTCTCTCTCTCTTTTGGCTTTTATTTTGAAATAATTTTAGACTTACAGAAAAGTTACAAATATAGCACAGAATCACTGTATTCCTGTCACTGAGCTTCTTCCAATATTAGCATCTTGCACAAACATAGTACAATTACTAAAACTAAGACATTAACATTGGTATGAGGTTATTAACTAAACTTAGAGTTTAATTCAGAGTTCTCCAGTTTTCCACAGTCTTTTCTGTTACAAGATTCTTTCTGGATCCACATATTGTATTTAGTCATCCTGTCTCCTTAGTTTCCTTCAATCTGATAATTTCTCAGTATCAGTCCTTTTAATTCTTACAAAGGATTTCATAGTACAGGTGTACCACTCTTCCATAGATTGGTTGTTCTAATTTTTAACTGCATTAATAAAGTCAATATATTAACAATGCAATAGTGAATTTCCTTGCACATGCCCCTTTATGCCCCACATGTGATTATTTCTTTAGTACAGACTCTTAGAAGTAGAATTCCTTGGTCAAGGAATATTCTCAATTTAAATTGTGATATATATCAACATTGCCTTCCAAAGCCACTTTACCACTTTACACTCCTATCAGCAATGAAGAGTACTTCCTGACTACCAATCACAGAGTTAGGTACCAGGAACAGAAAAATGCAGAGGGCATTGTTCCTGCCTTTGGAGTGCTTAATAATGATGAGACAGACATGTAAACAGATATCTTTAATATAGTATGGTAGATCCTATGACAGGGTGCTAAAAGAGAACCATATCTCTTTGTGAAATGTTGTAGGTAGTCCAAGATCATCACTGCTCAGCAGAAATACATTGTGAACCATATATGTAACTTAAAGTTTTATAGTAGGCATATTAAAAAAGTAAGAAGAAACAGGTGAAATTAATTTAAATACATATTTTATTTAACCCGATATATCAAAAATATTTTCATTTCAATGTGTAATTAATATTAAAATATTAATGTGATCTTTTATATTTTCTTTTATACGAAGTCTTCGACTCTGACTAGCCACATTTCAAGTGTGCAATAGACACATGTGATGAGTGGCTACCATATTGAATAGCATAGACCTAAGTCATTCAGCATGTATTTCCCACATTTACTTCTGACGCATTCCTGTGGGTTTGTTTGTTTTTTTTTTTAAGTCAATGATTGCCTCTTGAAAGAGAGTGGGATGGGATGGGAAAGGATTATTGATTACAAATGTTAATAGAGACCACCAGTCTTGTTTATGAGAAACAAAGTCCAACATTCTAACAGTATGCAGAGAGAAAACAGAGACTTGGAGGTTTCTACAGAAATGCGTAAGTTAAGAAGAGCTTCTGTACATGGAGTCAGCCTGCCTTGAGTTCCAAGGTACTTGATTGAATTTGGAATTGAGGACAGCCAAGACAATCCATTCATACCTGAACTTTGTAATGAATTTATAATTTTAGAGCATGGCTCTTTGCAATTGGATAGAACAAGAAGGAGAATAATAATAAAATGTACAGGGCTCAGCACCAGGGAACATTTGCTAAAAGAGCATTAGGGACTGCCATTTTTAATCTGCTGAAAATACATCATTCCTGGAATATTTGAATAGACATAAACATTCTATCCAACCACTGAGTTTCAGTGAAATGCAAATAACAGGATGAGTACTCCCTCAGAGATCTGGGTAGCATCCATCTCCATTCATTGAGTGTGTGTGTATATATATATATGAGATATATGTGTGTGTGTGTGTTATATATGTCTTAGGGAACAGTAAATTTGACCTTACTTACAGTCAAGACTACTTATATTACATCTACTTTAACCAGCAGTGCTCATTTGAATGTATATATTCTGGTATGTGAGATTTTAGGTTTATTACTTTCTAATTCTTATTTGTTGGTGACCAGTTTGCAAAGTTGGCTAGCGTACTGAGGTAACAAGATTATGGGTCCAGTACTTATGTGTATGAGTGTTCCTACCACTCTTTGCCTTTCTGACTGAGCTCACACTGGGCTCCTTAGTATTTCTCACACACTTCATGTAAGACTTCAGGGCTTTCCATAAATTCTGTTTTGTCTTCCTGGAAGGTTCTTCCCCTAGATATTCACAATGGCTTCACTTCATTATAATCTTGGTTCAAATGTTACCTCCTCCAAGAGGGCTTCTCTGACCACCCTTACCTATTGTTACCTTCATAGAACTTATAACTACCCAACGTTATCTAGTTTATTTGTTGTTTTTTGTTTTTTGGTTTGTTTCCATAACAGTTATATTCTATCTTATATTTTATATCATGTATTTTTTCTTTGCCTGTCTTAACCCACTACGCTCTCATATAAGTTCTGGGAGGGTAGAGATATTCTTATGTTGTTTGCTGTTGTAAACTCAGAAAAAAAAAAAAACACTGCCTGGTATAGAGTAGGCACTCAAAAAAGTATTTGTTGAATCAACGTGTGAATATGACTTAATATTTATTGCCCTGTTTGTTCATTACTAATTTTACCCTTATTCTAGCCAATTGGCTCATAATTTCTATTCTTGGGTTTGGGGGACTCACCTAAACAGTGTGGCTCTAAACACATGGCATAAATCTGGATGGGAATCCACTAGAAACTGAGGAAGCTGTCTTTATACTGTATCTAAAGCTGACATTCAGCCAGTGTGTACTGGTTACACTGTATTAGTTGTTTATATCTGATAGCCATTTTGGTTGGCCAGTACCTATGTTTGGAATAAATAAAAGGCCAGTAGCCTTGCCATGATACCTGTCTGTGGTCTGTAGCAAATAATTAACTTTCATCATATATTCACACAAATATATATTACAAACAGCTTGTTCCTTGGGAAAGATATAGCAAGTTCGAAAAATTACCAAGCTTCACTGCTCTCAAAGAGTGTTCTACTAAATGTGCCCATACCTCTTTATCTGTCTTGATTGAATGGAAGCAGTCCATTTCATTTGATGGTGAAAAATTAATCCTTGCCTTGTATATTTTGAAGTGAATCCCACCGCATGCATTTTCTCACATTTTCAAGTGCCCCAGGAAACTGGCTCAACTTAAAGCATATAAAATAACCCCCTTAGTCTTCTAAATGAAAACTACTATGCCTTTTGTTACATATGGTCCATCTAATTTCACAAAAGTAATTAAACCAAGGGAATGAAACACATTTTCAATATAGCTCCTACTATCCATCATATTCAAATTATTTGGGAGGCAGAGTAGACCAAATTTTCTGTAAAACTGAAAAATACCTCTAATTGGAACAGGTGTGTTAAACCAAACTTAGAGTCCATTGGCAAGGAAATCTCAAGGATGTCACTAATATAGCTTTATTAATGTGCCATACCATACCTTACTCAGAACCACTATCCTTTGCATTAAAATTATTTCCAATAATTGCAAGAGAAATTCATCAGGCAGCACTGGCCTTAATCCAGAGAAAAGGGTAGAAACCAATTAAATGCTTAAAAGTTTTAAGGATAAATTAGGAAGTAGGTGTTAGAAATCTCTTTAGCTCCAACTAAAAGTGGATGAATGATTTTTAAATAGGCTATCTTTCTCTGTTCTCAGTCACTAACTCAAATACTATACATGAGCGTTACACATACTAATTAGCCCCTTTCAGTTCACCTAGGAACACAAAGAGAAATATGAAATGGCTTATGAGCAGATTCACTTTTTTTTTTTTTTTTTTTTTT
>NW_016819108.1:9266-15528 GCF_001698545.2 Rhinopithecus bieti
GATTTGGTTTATGTTGAAAATGCAATGAGAAAACAAACGAGGTTTCTCCAGCTTTTTGCCCTAGGCACTGTTTTCTCCTAACATTCTCTCCCTTCAGTGACTTCATTCACTCTCACAACTTCAACTGTTGTCCCTGTGCATATATGACTTTTCAGTCTTTTTCTAGCTCTAATATCCTCCAGAACTTCAAACCTCCTGTCGTTAGCATTCACTATCTGGAGGGCCCATCATTCCCAGAAACTCAACAGCCCCAAAAGCTGAATTCATTGCATTACTTGCATCTTCTCATCCGGTCTCAAGCCACATATTCAAATAGTCATCAATCAACAAAACAAATCCAGCACCAACTATTTGTAGCAAGTGGTAGGCTAATAAAGAATTCTCTAACTCTATTAATGGTTCCACCATTGTTTCATTTAGGCTCAAAACCTTAACCATTTTGGATTCCTCCCTCCTTTCCCTCGCTTTTTTCTATGCCCTCCCTCAGCACACCTATACACATGTATGAATGTGTGTACAAACACACACGTACACACACACACAGAGAGCGAGAGAGAGAGAGAGAGAGAGAGGGGAGAGAGGACCTGTTGCCAAATCCTGAAATCCCATTTATGCAATTTCTCCTTAAGAAATCTCCTTCTTTGCATTCCCACTGCAAATAATTGAGACACTCCTGTGACACTACTCTAATTGGAGCACTAATTACTTATTTCCTAGATTATTACAATGCCATTCCAATTGACTTATTTGCCAAATCTTTAGGTCTCCAATTCATTCTCCATACTACTACTGGATTTATCTTTCTGCAAAGGATGTTTTTTATTATATCAGTTATTTGCCTAAAAACCTTCAGTGCTCCCCATTATCAAATTAATCCTCCAAAAATTCTGATCATATCACTCAGCCTCTCAAAAAATAGAAATGCCTTTCTGTTGCCTAATAAGTTGAATCTAAATGTATAAGTGTGGCACTCAGTGTCCTCTACAATATGGCTCCAATCTTCCTGTCTGGCCTTAACTTCCACTAGCACCAGCACATAGCTAAGCTCCAGTGAACCCCAGCAACTTCTTTTGCCTCAGATACATCATGTACTTTACAAAGTCATACTTTATTCAGCCCTGTCCCTTCTCCCCACCAATTGTTGTCACCTGTCAAAGCCCTACACATCCTTCAAGGTCTGTATCTACTCCCACTTCCTTCAAAAATTATTCTTGATCATCCCAACCTATTTTAATCTACTGTTCCTTTAAACCATTTCTTTTAAAGCAAAAGCTTCCTTTTCCCAGATGGCAAATGTTACACATGTACACTGTAAAAAATATGGAAAACACAGAAATCATAAAGAAAAAAATAAAAATTCTCTGTAAGTTTCCCATGCTGTTAACATGTTGCTGTATATTCTTCCAAACCTTTTTTCTCCAGACATGAACATGTGCACACATACACAAACACACACACTTCAGATCACACTATTTATAATGTTTAATAGCCTAATATTTTTCATTTGATACCTTATAGATATTTCCCATACCATTGCATGGTCTTCTGCAACATGATTTTTAGCAGCCACATAATCTTGTATTATTTACTATCTCATTGGTTATTTGATTAATCTCCTCTTGATGAATATTTAGATTGATTATAACTTTCTAATATTATTTTCAGATGTTACAATAGACAGCATTGTACTTTGGCAACATTCATAGTTAATTCACAGAAATTAAATTGTTAGCTCTGTCATGCGCGTCCGTGTGAAGAGACCACCAAACGGGCTTTGTGTGAGCAATAAAGCTTTTTAATCACCTGGGTGCAGGCAGACTGAGTTTGAAAAGAGAGTCAGCAAAGGGAGATAAGGGTGGGGCCGTTTTATAGGATTTGGGTAGGTAAAGGAAAATTACAGTCAAAGGGGGGTTGTTCTCTGGCGGGCAGGAGTGGGGGGTCACAAGGTGCTCAGTGGGGAGCTTTTGAGCCAGGATGAGCCAGGAAAAGGACTTGCACAAGGTAATGTCAGCACTTAAGGCAAGGACCGGCCATTTTCACTTCTTTTGTGATGGAATGTCATCAGTTAAGGCAGGGCAGGGCATTTTCACTTCTTTTGTGATTCTTCAGTTACTTCAGGCCATCTGGGCTTATACGTGCAAGTCACAGGGGATGCGATGGCTTGGCTTGGGCTCAGAGGCCTGACAAGCTCAAAGGGTAAATCAGATTTTAAGTTCATTTGATAAATGGTGCCACATTGCCCTCCAAAAAAGGTCACTGTATTTTTATACCCTCATCAGGAGTGTATGAGAGTGCCCATCTTCCTGCACAGTGACCAACACTGGGTACTTTTTAATCTTCTGATAGCAGTTTAAACCTGTCTTATATCAATCATTCTGCATAATATTGTTTTATCCTGGTATTACTACCAAATCCCACCCTAATAAGCATCTACATTTTAACAGCTGCAGCAACTATCATAGGGCTTTATGCATACTAGGCATTCAGGAAATATTTGCTGAACTGAATTGAATTAAAACCATAGAGAAGGTCTTCCATGTTCTCATGATAGTCTGTCCACCATTACTCTGTAACAGTTTCCATACAGAAACTAGTGTTACATGACTAAGGGAAATGGAAAACGAAAGGGTCACAGCAGTGAGAAGCTAAGTCTAATTGTACTACAGTTGATTCCAATTTCTAATCCTATCATTGGGATAGCTTTAGCCTCAAAATGTTAACAACAGCTACTTTAACAACTGGTAATACTTATATGTGTGTTGTAGCATGCAAGTAGCTACATGTATGATGTATAGGTATAAACTCCCAGTTGCTTGGCCTAACTAAAAGAAAACTGTTCGTAACATTTTTAGGTGCAAAGGGATACCTGGCTTGGAGATCTTCTCAGTGAGTCTGGAATAAATTAATGTATGACTTGTTCTCTTGCAGCAGTACATTTGTTCGGCCTGACTTGGCAGTTGCAACCAGTTGAAGGAGAGCTGTATGCAAATGGAGTTAGCAAAGGGAACAGGGGGACCGAGTCCATGGACACTACTTACTCTCCAATTGGAGGAAAAGTTTCTGATAAATCCGAGAAAAAAGGTACAGTGATCAAAATGATTGATTGATTGTTGATTACTTTTCTTCTAATTTGGTCATTAGCACAGTAGCTGGGATGGTTTCACTTCACATTAAATTTTATGATCACTTGAA
Source organism: Rhinopithecus bieti (assembly GCF_001698545.2). NCBI lineage: Eukaryota > Metazoa > Chordata > Mammalia > Primates > Cercopithecidae > Rhinopithecus > Rhinopithecus bieti. Next base: position 12,459 of record NW_016819108.1, read on the forward strand.
AGAAGTCCTCTACGTGGACAGAATAAATGCGTGTAAATATCTTGTGAAAGCAAAATTTCCTTGTCTCTAGTGCCTTGAGTATAAACCAATTAAACTTTTCAAATATGTTGGCAATTTTGAAAATAGATAAATATTTACAGAATGGAGACTTCAATACAATGGAAATTGCATTTCGCATATAACTACCCTGAAGCAACGTGGGACTTTGATTAAGTTCTCTGTGTCCAAGCCCAGCATTTATATATAACATTTTACAAAGGGTATATGGAAATTTCTTCTATTTGTAATATGAAAAGCTTTTCTGCTTAATGTAAAGGTGAATGCTTATGTCAAAGTTGGATAACATGATTTTTTTCTAGTTCAGGGACATGAATTCTTCCTAGTTGGGAGAAAGGAAAAAAAATCACTTTGAGTCCTGAACTTTTAAGTTTAACCAACGTGAGCTTGAACTACCTGACTTATTTATAATAAATGTCACAGTACCAGCACTCCCAACATCTTATTCACACTGAATGATCTTAGTCTTAATATACAAGCAGTGAAAATAGCTGGAAGTTTATATATTTATTGAAATAGGATTCAGTACAGAGGGACTTGAGCCATGTAAAATTCCAGGAAGTCAATTTAAATAGTAGAAATTGAGAATAATATGTATAGTCAGCAATATCCTGGGTAATATTTGAGATCAAAAATAAATAAATGAATGAATGACCAAAACCTTATCTCCAAGAAACTTACAGTTTTATGCAGGTGGTAACACAGTTTTATTTTGGTTCATTAGTTGCAACTAAGACATCATTTTTTAATGCAGTAGTTATTTGGGTTACTACTCTTCCCTTGTGTTTTTAATTCCTTTGGTGGGGGGGGGGGTTGTTTGTGGGTTTTGTTTCGTTTTGTTTTTGTTTGCTTTTGAAAAGGTAACTTTAATCCATGCTTCAGTAAAAATTAATGCTTAGGGTTCAGGAAAATATTATAGTTTGCTCTAGTTTTCAATTCATGATGCAGTTTGCTGTATGTTCTCATTTCAAAATACTTGTTTCTAGCCTGGAGTGACCTTTCCCAGCAGTTTCACTGTTACTGCTGAGAGTGACTGAGGACAGTAGAGGGGTCAGAGGTGGCAGAGAAAAAAGTCTGCCACGCTTACTGCTCAGATTTTTCTTCCTTATCTCCCTTACCTGCTTTTTCTCCCTTACCTTCTGCTATTTTATCCCCTTACATCTGAAGGTACAAGGGCTATCATTTGGTATTATCTACCTAGGGTTTCTTGCCATTCACACTAAAAATCAGAATTTATCTGTCTGAGGAAAACGAAACATGCAAGACAGCAGGTCATCACATAGTTGTCATTATAGTATATTTGATTTTATATTCTAATTCAGACCTCTTTTGATTCCTTTCCATAAAGTAAGTTGATGATGATGGTTAAAATCAATTTAAAATTACCATGTGTGAAGAATTGTTCCAGACACTTGACATGGATTATATCATGAAGGTCACATTATGGTCCCCGTTGTCCAAATGAGAAACAGAGGCACAGAGAGGTTAAGTAACTTGCCCAGTGTCACAGAGCTAGTAAGTGGTGGTCTGATTCCAGAGTCCAATCTCTTAACTTCTACACTGTACTAAAATCCTTATATGGAACATCTGTGAAGACCACAAAAAACTTTTTACACAATGAAAGCAAAGCCCCAGAGTCTATTCATGATCGATTTTAGAGAAATTGTACTCACCTATATTTTTAATGTGTTGTGACAAGTTTCATAAATGAAAATGCTTTAAGTTTCTGCTCAATTATAACAACGAACAGAGCAAACCGACTTCAATTAAATACTTTATTAAGAAAATCATTATGGGTTGATGCCTCATACACCAAGTTGTTAGCTTAACTTGACTTTTTATGGAAGCCTGAACAAAACCTTAACTATATCTGCACATCATGGTTTTGCTATATTAGGTCTTTACTGCATATTACTTACCAAGTAAAAACATAGTTCCTTTTTTTAATGCCATATGTATACTAATCCAAACCTTTTAGAAGATGTAATACAGTAGAAGGATATTTTCAAATGTTCAGTTGTATCCTTTCATGATTTTCTACATAAGACACATCCCATAAATACAGCTCTAGAAGCGTATCTTGATACTGTATGCACTAAAATATGAAACTGACAACCAGACCATTCTTTTTAAATTTTTTTCTCTACTCTCCTAGAAGATTGGGCATTATAGCACTGTGGTTAAAAGCCTGGATTCTGGAGTCAGAGAGACCTGGCTTGAAATACTAACTGTGCCATCATTATCTCTCCAATGTCAAGTAATTGACACAACCTCGCCCAGCCAGTGCCCTCATCTGTAACATAAGGGTGATAATAATAGTACCTGTCTCATATGGTCATAGTAAGGAGTTAATTAAACAATTGATATAAAACATATAGCACAGTCCCTGACACATTGCTTAATTTAGCAGCAGTTACTATTGGACCAAAAGATTGGAAAATCGCCTTGAGGTTTTTGAACTTCATTGACATTCTGTTAGGTGCTATAGAACCTGCTTTCAAACCAGTATGAACTTTGCAGTGAATGATGACCTTCTAGAGATTGAAATATTTTCTCTTTTAAAGTTTGGTCTCTACTTACCAATATAAAATCTATTATTTTAAAACTATTATCACTATCATCATCAGATAATGATGAATGACACCTTTTAAAGAAACATCAAATTCTACTGGAATTGGTTTCGCATTAACAGTTGTTATATATATATATGTATATATATACATATATATGTGTATATATACACATACACACATTATATATACATACACATATATGTGTGTGTATGTGTATATATATATAAAACAAGAGTATTTGATTATAGATGTTTAGTATGCTAACACTCTAGAATTTCAATAAGTAGATATAAGTCACAACCACATGCTGTAATCTACCAGAAAAATCTTAGTTGTCATTATTAAATAAATATTTATAAAATTGAAAGTATTGTACCAAAATAGTCCCGCACTACATTAGAGGCTTACAAACTAGTCATAACTTTTTTTTTTTTTTTTTT
>NW_016819108.1:18420-19277 GCF_001698545.2 Rhinopithecus bieti
TAATGGCTATCTTGATTAAAATCTCAATGCATACAGTTCAAATACTGTACTCTTCCTTAAGAGTACTTGGCAAATCTTATATTTTACATCTAAGATCTCCTTTCAGCAAGCATTCTCCCTCCTCCACAAAGCAAAAGATACACACACAAACACACACGTACCACAAGTACTCTTGGGAATTGAAAACTAAATGGCAGTGCAAAATGTACCATTTACAGCCACCTTTCATTCAGAACCTATCCAGAAGAGGGGTGTGTGTGTGTGTGTGTGTGTGTGTGTGTGTGTGTGTGTGTGTTGCTTTTTTTTTTTTTCTTTATCTGAGGCATAAATGCCTTGGAACATTTTATACGATGACAATTGTGGACCTGAAATAACAGGTTAAATTTTAATTTACTTAAGGTTTTGCAGATGTTTATTTCACAGACCCAGTCAGTAGATAAAGATTCATTATGTGGTACCAAACTAAAAATCTGCACCAACCCCACCCAGGTAATCATTGTGCATTCAGATGGAATGCAGTCCTGCAGTATAATTCTGTGGTTCTGCAATATTGGTTCATAGGACGTGAGGATATTGGGCAGCCCTCTGAGTCAACCCATAGTTTCAGTATCTTTTACTTAAAGGATATTAGAGCCCAAGACATTGAGGTAGAATTGGGAATAATTCATATAAGTACAACAAACCACATGAATAAAATAGAAGTAATGCACTAACAAAGACAACATTGTTGGGAGTGTAACAGTATTATTTTTAAAGATTGATGGCAAATTACAGTAAATGTTTCCTATAATGCTATATAGATGTTTCCCTAACATAAGGCTTCAGAGGGCCCAGCTAGAGTGCTGCAGGTTCCTTTC
>NW_016819109.1:0-13450 GCF_001698545.2 Rhinopithecus bieti
GAAGACTTTTATTTTATTTAAATTTGTTTGCATGTTTTAAGACTTGTTTTGTGACCTAATATATGGTCTGTCTTTAAGAATAATTCATGTGTTGAAGAGAAAAATGTGTGTTCTGTGGCTATTGGGTGAAATGTTCTGTAAATATCTGTTAGGTCCTTTTGGTGTATAGTGCAGATTCAATCTGATATCTCTGTTTTTCTTTTTGACAGATCTGTCCAAAGGTGAAATTGAGGTGATGAAGTCTCCAGCTATGATTGTAGTGGGGTCAGTCTGTTTCTTTAGCTCTAATCACATTTGCATTATATATCTGGGTACTTGAGTGTTGGGTGTGCATATATTTACACTTGATATATCCTGTTGCTGAACTGATCCTTTCATCATTATATAGTGATAATGTTATTGGTGTTATTATCTCTTTAATCTCTTCTTATAATTTTCATCATGAAATCTATTTTATCTGATATAAGTATAGCCACTCCTGCTCTCTGTTTGTTTCTATTGGCATGAAATATGTTTTTCTATTTTTTTAAGTCTGTGTGTGTCTTCATTGGTAAAGTGTTTTTCCTGTAGGCAACAGATTGTTGAGTTTTTTTTTAAATCCGTTAAGGCATCTATGTCTTTTGACTGGAGAGTTTAGTCCATTGACCTCCAATGTTATTATTAATAAGTAAGAACCTACTCCTGCCATTTTGTTATTTATTTTCTGGTTGCTTTGTGATCTTCTTTTCCTTCCTCTATGATCACTTTTGAGTAAAGGTGATTTTCTCTGATGGTATGATTTAATTTATTTCTTTTTATTTTTTGTGTTTCCTTTGTATGTTTTTTGATTTGAGTTTATCGTAAGACTTCCAAATGTTATCTTAAAACCAATTTATAAAACTGATAAAATTTGCACTAATTGCATAAACACACAAATATGTGAAAATACAACTAATAAAAACTCTACACTTTATGAGTGCATGTCCTTTGCAGGGACATGGATAAAGCTGGAAGCCATCATTCTCAGCAAACACAGGAACAGAAAACCAAACACTGCATGTTCTCACTCATAAGAGGGAGTTGAAAAATGAGAACACATGGACACAAGGAGGGGAACATCATTCACCGGGGCCTGTCGAGGGGTGGAGGGCAAGGGGAGGGAGAGCATTAGGATGAATACCTAATGTGTGCAGGGCTTGAAACCTAGATGATGGGTTGATGGGTGCAGGAAACCACCATGGCACATGTATACCTATGAAATAAACCTTCACATTCTGCACATGTATCCCGGAACTTAAAGTAAAATAAAAAACTCTACACTTTAACTTAATCCCCATGCTTTTTAACTTTTTGTTGTTTCTTTTATATCTTTTCGTATTATGTTTTGTAAAGTTATTGTTATTATTTCAATTGGTTCATTTTTTAGTCTTTCTACTTAAGAGTTTGCATGCCACAATTACAGTGTTACAATATTCTGTTTTCCTGTGTACTTACTATTACCAGTGAGTTTTGTACCTTCAGATTATTTCTTTTTTTCTCACCAATGGCCTTTTCTTTCTCACTAAAGAACTCCTTTTAGCATTTGTTGTAAGGTAGGTCTGATATTGATGAAATCCTTCAGCTTTCATTTGTCTGGAAAAGTCTTTATTTGTCCTTCATGTTCGAAGGACATTTTTGCCAGATATACTATTCAAGAATATAAGGGTTTTTTTCTTCAGCACTTCAAATATGTCATGCCACTATCTCCTGTCCTGTAAGATTTCCTCTGAAAAGTCTGCTGTCAGATGTATTGGAGCTCCATTGTATCTTATTTGTTTCTTTTCTCTTGCTGCTTTTACGATCCTTTCTTGCTTTTAACCTTTGGGAGTTTGATTATTAAATGCCTTTGGTAGTCTTCTTCGGATTAAATCTTCTTGGTGTTTATAACCTTCTTGTTCTTGAATATTGATATCTTTCTCTGGGTTTGGGAAGTTCTCTGATATCCCTTTGAATAAACGTTCTACTCTTACTCCTTCTCTACCTCCTTTTTAAGGCCAATGACTCTTAGATTTGCTGTTTGTGGGTTATTTACTAGATGCTGCAGGCATGCTTTGTTGTTTTTTACTCTTTTTCTTTTGCCACCTCTAACTGTATTTTCAAGTGGCCTGTCTTCAAGCTCACTAATTCTTTCTTCTGCTTGATGAATTCTCTTAAGAAATTCCAATGCATTCTTTGTCATTTGTGCTTTTCAACTCTAGGATATGTTTTTTACTATTTCAATTTCTTTTTTACATTTTCTTCTGTGTGTTACCTTGAATTTATTTGAGTTCTCTCAAAAAAGCTATTTTGATTACTCTGTCTGAAAATCACATATCCCTATTTCTTTAGGATTGGTCCCCAGTGCTGTATTTGATTGATTTGGTGAAGTAATGTTTTCCTGGATAATCTTGATGCTTGTAGATGTTCATCTCTGTCTGGGCATTGAAGAGTTAGGTATTTCTTATAGTTTTCACAATCTGGGCTTCTTTGTACCATCCTTCTTGGGAAGGTTTGCTAGGTATTTGAAGACACTTGCATGTTGTGATCTAAGATGTATCTGCATTAGGAGGAACCACAAGCCCAGTGACACTGTGTTTTTTGCAGATTTGTAGAGGTATCACCTTGTTGGTCTTCGATAAGATCTGGAAGAATTTTCTGGAGGATCAGACAGAGACTTTTGTTCTCTTCCCTTACTTTCTTCCAAACAAAAGTAGTGTGTCTCTCTTTCTGCTGAGCTATTTGGAGTGGGTGAGGGGTGACACAAGCATATCTGTGGCCACCACTGGAATACACTGGGTGAGAACTGAAGCCAGTATTGCACTTGCCCAAGGCCTGCTGTAACAACTGCCAGGCTACCACTTATGTTTGCTCAAGGCTGTGGACCTCTACAATGAGCAGGTGATGAAGACAGCCAGGTTTGTGTTTTTCTCTTCAGGGTGGTGAGTTCTCCCGGGCCTCTACTGGGTCCTAAGATGCAGTCTGGGAGCCAAGGTGTCGAGCTAAAAACCTCAGAAATTAATATGGTGCTCTATTCTACTGTGGCTAACCTGGCACTCAAACCATGAGACAAAGTCCTCACTTTCCCCTTTTGTTTTTCACAGACAGAGGAGCCTCTCCTCATGGCTGTCACCACCACAGGCCCATGGACAGTACTGCCAGGCGACCACCAATGTTTACTTAAGGCCCAAGAACTCTTCAGTAACCTCGTGGTGAATGCTACCAGCCTTGGGACTTACCCTTCAGGGTAGTGGGCTCTTCTTTGTTCCAGAGCAGGTCTAGAAATGCAGTCTAAGAGTGAAGGTCTAGAATTTGGGACGACGAGGGCCCTCTTTTTTTTTGAGATAGGGCCTCATTATGTCACTCAGGCTGAAGTGAAGTGACACAATTATGGCTCACTGTAGCCTCAAAATCCCCAGGCTCAGGTGATTCTCGCACCTCAGCCTCATGAGTAGTAGGCATGTGCCACCGTGCCTGGCTAATTTTTATATTTTTTGTAGAGACAGGGTTTCACCACGTTGCCCAGGCTGATCTCTAACTCCTAAGCTCAATTGATCTGCCCAACTCGGCCTCCCAAAGTGCTAAGATTACAGGAGTGAGTCGCTGTGTCCGGCTTCCATCTCTTGGTGCTCCATCCTACTGTGACCAAGCTCGGACCTGATTTTTTGCTGTCATGAATGTGTATTTTGCGTGGACAGTTTTAAATTTGATGTTCCATCTGTGTGGATGAATGGTGGAGGCTTCTTTTCAGCCATCTTCCTCTGACTCACCTCCTCCATTTTATTTCTGTAGCTACAGAGAAACCGAAGTCCCAAGAGAAATATCAAGTATTTTCAACTTCTTGTTTATTTGGGGCATATCTGCTGCAGTGGATTTTAGGTTAAGGAAATAATTTCTTAGTTGCTTTTTAACATAGTTTTCTGTAGATGGCAGCAGAGAATCCCCCCAAAATCAAAGAAACAAACAAAAAAAGTCCTCTTCCACCCTTTGTGTTAAAAAAAAACAAAAAAGAAAAGAAAAGAAAAAAAAGAATGAAAAAGGAGTGGGAGTATTTCTGCTGCTTTGAATGCTGGAAACCTACCTTGAAAAATATGCTGTTAAAATGTGTTTGCCAAATTGTGAGATGAAAAAGATTAATATTTTTTAAAAAATGGTCTTTTAAAGGCTGGGGGAGGGATCGCATTAGGAGAAATACCTAATGTAAGTGACAAGTTGATGGGTGCAGTAAACCAACATGGCACATGTATACCTATGTAACAAACCTGTACGTTGTGCACATGTACCCTAGAACTTAAAGTATAATAAAAAATTAAAAAATTAAAAAATTAAAAAAAGGTCTTTTAAAATTGTTGGCTTGAATTTACCTTTACATGTTTTTATATGGCTGTTTTTTCACCTCTAAATTTTAATATTTTATTTATTGTTTATTTTCGTTCGGAGTTTTAAAAGATAATGTCTGTTTGCCATTATAAAAATAACATACCAAAAATTACACTTTCAGAATGTAAAAGAGAAGACACTTCAGAGGCTACCACATAAAATTTTGCGATAATCCCCCATTCTATACTGGTGGTTTGGGGGACATCTTGAGGTTAAATTATATATTTTATCCAGTTTGCTTTTTAATTTTATAATTAGTATTGTGACCCTATCTATTCATAATACCTTTCTTAATATCCTTTAAAATAACTCATCTAAATTTTTAAATATGGCTATCTATTATTTTTGTAATACCTGATAATTTTTAATATTGTCAGATAGAATACAAAATTCTTTTGAGAAGAGTCCCTTGCTCTGTCGCCCCAGGCTGGAATGGCCAATTTACATTTTGAATTACTTTTTCAACCTTCACTCATTAAGATTTTTAAAACCATGTTGTTTGAAATCTATATAAGTTTGGAATGAGAAGCGTAACATCTTACAATGATTAGTGTTTCTGATTCAAGAATGTAGATTTTTCTTTATTGAATTACTTCTTTATATTATCCCAGTATGTTTCACCTCTGTTATGTGATTGCACGAATATTTTCTTTTAAACATTTTCTAGTATTTCATTTCCTCATAGTGACTAGAAGTGATTAACACTGAGTGAGGAAATAAAGGCTCTTAAATGCCTCATATATGTGAATGTTCAAATTCTTACTGTTGTAGTCCTTATAACCTTTATGGAAACTGTTTTTTAGTAAGCATGTTATTGTTGAATTGGACGAAGTATAAAAGCAAAAAGAAAACAAGAAGACAAAATTGATATCTCAATCCATTAATACCACTATGGGTATATTTCCTTCAGGCTCTTTTTGTGGTTCCTCAAATTTCTTGTTTGTGTCTTCTAATTTAAATTATGACATGCAACATGCTCTTCTAATTAATTCAAAATGATACAGAAAAAGTAAAGTTGGAAACATAAAAGAAAGTTTCCTTCACCAAACCCACTCTCCATACCCCCCCATCAGCGCAAGTTAGTTGATAGTCAATATTCATGTGTATTTTATCTTTTTCTATGCATTCATACACGCAGATACATAATGCACACATACAATACATTTTTTGTTGCCTAAATCTGATTCGATTTATTTAGTATCAGATCTCCATGTAGCTTGTTAAACAGATTGTTAATTAGTTATTATCGTAAGTTTTTTATCTTTTTTTTTTTTTTTTTTTTGGACGAGTCTTGCTCTGTGCTAGGCTGGAGGAGTGGCATGATCTCGCTCACTGCTAAGATCCACTCTAGGGTTCACAGTCCATTCTCCTGCCTCAGCCTCCTGAGTAACTGGGACTAAAGGCGCCCGCCACCCACGCCAGCTAATTTTTTTTTTTTTTTTTTTTTTTTTGTATTTAGTAGAGACAGAAGGTTTTCCACCGTGGTCTCGTATCTCCTGGGTCTCCCAAAGTGCTGAGATTACGGGCATGAGCCACCGCGCCCGGCCTGAAGTCCTTTTATTCTTATTTTATACTTGATCCGTTGACTTGTGAAAAAACTATTAATTTATTAAACGAATATTTATGGAGTCCCTATCACTAGCTAGGAACTGCTCTAGCCTCTAGAGGTATAGAAGTGGACAAAATAAACAAAAATTCCCATCTTTATGGAATGTATATTTTGAAGCAATTAACTATTTACTTCCACCATTGGTGTATGAATGTGATCATTTTATCCCTGCTGGCATTGGTGATTATTATTTTAAAAAAATCTTTGAGTGTTTGGTAAAAATAAATTCATGTTCTTTGTTTTAATTTGTGTATCTTTAATTAACAGTGCGATTAAGCATTTCCATGCATTTTTAGCAATTGTGCTTTCTCATCGTAAATTCTCTATTGTAAGTCCTTTTCCAATTTGTCATTACACATTCCATTGTCATACACTTTTTATGTATTATTATTTAGAAGTAATGTAAATATTACAGAAAAGATGCTAGAATAGTACAAATGACTCCCATATTCTCTTTGTTCATACAGACTGTTTAAGAGCTTGCCACATTTGTTTATTATTTTCTATTTACATATTGCTATATCTCTCTCTTTGTCTATCATCTATCTTTGCTGAACCATTTGAGATTAAGTTATGTACTTCAGACTTCATAACTTTCAACTAATTTTATTATTTTCAAAAACAGGGGCAGTCAACTATATAATAAGCACAGTTCAGTTTTCAACTTTAGGACATTTAACACTTTATATTACCAATGGTATTTTATTTTTTTCAATTGACCTGATGATAATATTGATAACAGATTCTTTATACTGTTCATGATCATATATTTCAAATATCTCATATCTTCTTGGTGTCTTTTAATCTGGAAAAATTCCTAAACCTTTTAGGTTATGAATCCTGTGTAACAACACTACAAAAATAATTTCATATTATTACCACAAACTTTTGTTTTACAACTGTATTGAGGTATAATTTACAAACAATAAACCCACTCATTTTATGTATATATTAATGAGTTTTGGTAAATATATATAATTGTGCAACCACCACTATAACCAGATTTAAAACACCCCAAAAGTTCTTTTCTATTTACAGTCAATCTTTGTCTTCACCAATGCCCAGTAATGACTAATGATTGGCTCTCTGTCTCCATAACTTTTCCTTTTCTAGGATTTCTTATACGTGGAATCATACAGTACATAGAGTTTTGTGTGTTGCTTTTTTAACTTAGTAAAATGTTTTTTGACTTCATCCATGTTGTAGCACAGATCATTACTTTGTTTCTTATTCCACTGTATGAATATACTACAAGTTGTTTATCCATTCACTGGCTGATGGAAATTTGAGCTGTTTCTACTTTTTGTTTACTATGGATAATATTGGTATAAACATTCATTCTTAAATTTTAGTCTGACATATGTTTTTATTTCTCTTGAGTTTACCTAGAAGTGGAATTGCTGTGTTATAAGGTAACTCTGTGTTTAACATTTTGAAAGACTGTAGTACTGTTTCAAATTGGTTGCACCATTGCACCAGCAATGAATGAGAATTTTTATTTCACAGCATCCACACCAGCATTTGTTATTGTCAGTCTCTGGATATTAGCTATCTCAGTGGGTATAAAGTAGTACCTCTTTGTATATCTTCTTGGATAATATCTATTTGGATACTTCGCCTATTTTTAAATTGTGTTATTTGTCTCTATTATTAAGTTTTAATATTTGTATATTCTTTACATAGTTTGGATAGTAATTTTTAGAAAAGTTACATAGTGTCAAAGCCATCACCCTAATCACATCGCAGAACATTTTCCTATTCCCAATAAGATACCTAGATCTCATTTACATTTAATTTATGTCCCTAGATTTGCCTTTATGGAATATTTTATGTCAATGGAATCATGCAATAACTGGTCTTTTGTGTCTGACTTTTTAAACTAAACATAATGTTTCTGAGATTCATCAATTTTACAACATGTATTAAAATTTCACTTTTTTTGTTGGGGGATGAAGTCTCGCTCTGTTGCCCAGGCTCAAGCGATCCTCTTGCCTCAGTACCACTAGTAGCTGGGATTACAGGCATGCACCACCATGCTCGACTAATTTTTGTATTTTTAGTAGAGACAGGGTTTTGCCATGTTGGCCAAGCTGGTCTCGAACTCCTGACCTCAGGTGATCCACCCACCTCAGCCTCCCAAAGTGCTGGGATTACAAGCATGAGTCACCATGCCGGGCCAAAAATTTCAGTTTTTATAGCTGAATAATGTTCCATTATGTAGACATAGGATACTTTATTTATCTGTTGGACCGGTCCACTTTTGGCTATTACATATAATGTTACAATTAACATTCATGAATAAATTGTTTTTGGCAACTAGCTTTATTGAGATATGATTTAGATATAAAATTTACCCATTAAAGTGTAGAATTCAATGACTTTTAATATATTTGCACTTTTTTTATGTATAGTCATTACCACAATCAACTTTAGGGTTCTTTATTTTGTAATTTTTACAACTTATAATCATTTTGCTGGGAAGGGTATTCAAGGTTTTTAATGGCACCATCCTGCAAGTGGAATCCTTAATCCAGTAAAATATCTTTGTATTAAAATTTTATCATATTTTAAATAATAGTGACACAGTGGAATAAAACTAAATGTTCAACAGCAAGAGAATGGTGAAATGAAGGATTAAACTACTCAAGTAATGTTTAAATAAAGTCATATGGGAATAATTTTAAAATTGACAGGTGACTAAGGAGGAGGTGGTGAAGCAAGATTACCAAATATAGCCCCCCAGTGATCAACCCCAGCTGCAGGAACACCAAATTCAACAACTATCCACAAAAAGCACCTTCATAAGAAGGAAAAATCAGGCAATACCTGGTTTTAATATCATATTAAGGAAAAAGGCACTGAAGAGGGTAGAAAAGACAGTCTTGAATTGCAGACACCACTCTTGCCCCATCCCCTGGCAGCAACCATGTGGCAAAGAGAGAATCTGTGTGCTTGGTGGAGACAGAGCACGGTGATTATGGGTCTTTGCATTGGAACTCTTTGCTTCCCTGTCACAGCAGAAAGCAACATGTGGCAGAACTCATCCAGCACCCACACAGGGAACATTTAGATCAGCACTAGCCAGAGGGGAATCATCCATTCCAGTGGTTGAAACCTGAGTTTCGGCTAGCCTCACCACCTTGGGCTAAAGTGCTCTAGGGTCCTACATAAACTTGAAAGGCAGTCTAGGCCACAAGTACTGCAATAGTTGGGCAAGTTCTGGTGCTTTGCTGGACTCAGAGCCAGTAGACATGGAGTACATGCCAACTAGGGAGATACTAGCAAGGACAGGCAAAGAAGTGCATGCATCACCCCTCCCCCAACCCCAGGAAGCACAGATCACATCTCCAAGAAAAACTCCTGCTTCAGCAGAGCAGAGGAGAGGGGAGAGTGAATAAGACTTTGTCTTCAAGTTGGATACCAGCTCACTCATAACCGGACAGGGCAACAGGCACTGTTCTGAGGCCCTAATTTCAGGCCCTAGTTTCCAGATGACATTTCTAGACACATCCTGGGTGAGAGGGAAACCTGGTGCCTTGAAGGGAAGAACCCAGTCCTGGCAGGATTTATAACCTGCTGACTAGAGTCCTCGGTCCTTGAATAAATGTAAGCAGGTCCCAGGGAGTCCTGGCTTTGAGCCTTGGATGAGACTTAGGGCCATGCTGACTTCAGGTGTGACCCAGCATGTTTCTGGCATTTGGGGGCCACAGGAAGACACAACTTCCACTTGAGGAAAGAAAAGAAAAGAGTAAAGGGTATTTCTTTCTTCAAGTTTGGGCACCAGCTCACCCACAGTAGGTTAGAGCACCAACTAGGTTCCTGGAGAACCTGATTCCAGGCCTTGGCTCATGGATGGCATGTCTAAGTCTTTCCTGGGTCAGATGGGAGCCTGCTGCCATTAAGGTAGAGACCAAGGCCTGGCAGTATTTGGCACAAGGTGAATGAAGAACCTTTGGACCTTGAGTGAACATCATCAGCAGCCTAGTATTACCTGATGTGTGACTAGGGTGGTGGTGACCATGGGGAGAGACCCCTCCTGTAGGACAAAAAGAGAGAAAGGAATAGGAAGTATTTTGTTTTGTGGCTTGGATGCTAGCTCAGCAGTGGTGGAATACAGCACCAAGTAGATTCCTAAGGTTTCCAACTTCAGGTTCCTGGCTCCCAGATGGCATTTCTTGGCCAGAAGGGAGTTTGCTGCCCTAAAAAGAAGGACACAAGCCTGGCTGGATTAGCCACTTGCTAATTTAGGAGCCAGTAGACATTGAGTGAACATGAGGGGTAGCCAGGCAGCGGTCACCATGGGCCCTGGGTGAGACTCACTGCTGTGATGGCTTTGGGTCTGTACCAGAGCAGTCCTAGTGGTGGTGGCTGCAAGAGTGCTTGTTTCACCCTTTTCCCAGCTCCAGGCAGCTCAACATATATATGTATAGAGAGAGATTCCATTTGTCTGAGTGATAATCTCCTGATTTTCATCCCAAAGAAGAGAACAAGAGTCTGCCTGTTAACCCAGGAAATTCTCTCAGATCTTACTCAAGAACACCATGGCAGTACAATTGTAAGTCTGCAAGAGTCACAGTGTTCGTGAACTTGGGGTGTCCACTAATGGATGTACGGTTGAAGTGACCAAAGATTTAGATTGTAATATTCAATTTCCTTTGGATACTTGGAAAGCCTTCCCAAGTAAAACAGGTACAAACAAGGCCAGGCTCTAAAGACTACAATAGATACCTAACTATTTAATTCCCAGACATAGACAAACATTCATAAGCATCAAGATCATCCAGGAAAACCTTGACCTCACCAAATGAACTAAATAAAACACCAGGGACCAATCCTGAAGAGACAGAGATATGTGACTTTTCAGATAGAGAATTCAAAATATCTGTTTTGAGGGAACTCAAAAAATTCAAGATAACACAGAAAAGGAATTTATAATCCTATCACATAAATTTAATAAAGACTTTGAAATAAACTCAAACAGAAAATCTGGAGCTGGAAAATTCAATTGACATACTGAAGAATGTATCAGAGTATTAATAGCAGAATTGCTATCAAGCAGAATAAAGAACTAGTGAGCTTGAATACAGACTACTTGAAAATACACAGTCAAGGCCAGGCATAGTGGCTCACGCCTATAATCCCAGCACTTTGGGAGGCCGAGGTAGGACAGAAAAAGATATTTCATGCAAATAGAAATAAAAAAAAGACCAAGAGTAGCTATACTTATATAAGATAAAATAATTTTGAGACAAAAACTATAAAACAAGACAAAGACTGTCATTATATAATAATAAAGGGGTGAATTCAGCAAAAGAACAACTGTGAATATATATTTACCCAGCACTGGAGCACTTAGATCTAAAAAGCAAATATTATAACTAAAAAGCAAGATAGGCTCTAATACAGTAATAGCTGGAGACTTCAACACCCCACTTTTAGCATTGGACATTCCATCCAGACAGAAAATCAACAAAGAGGCATCAGACCTAATCTGTACTGTATGCCTAGTAGTCTAGTAGATATTTATAGAACATTTTATCCAATGGCTGCAGAAAACACACTTATCTTCTCAGCACATGAATCATACTCAAAAGTAGAGCATATGTTAAGTCACAAAACAAACCTTAAAACATTAAAATAATTGAATATCAATGATCTTCTCTGTTCAAAACAAAATAAATCTAGAAATAAATATTAAGAGGAACATTGGAAATTAAACAAACACATAAACAATATGCTCTTGAAGGACCAGTGCCTCAAAGAATAAATTACTAAGAAAATTAGAAAGTCTTTTAAAACAAATGAAAATGGAAACACAACATACCAAATCCTATGGAATACAAAGAAAGCAGTACTAACAGTATACTTTATATCAGTAAGTGCCTATATAAAAAGTAGAAACTTTCAAGTAAACAACATAATGATGCATCTGAATAAATTTAAAAAAGCAAGAGTCAGGCAAACTCAAAATTAGTGGACACAAATGAGATTATAATGATCAGAGTAGAAATAAGTAAAATTTAAGCAAACAATGCAAAAGATCAATGAAATAAAAAGTTTGGTTTTGGAATAAACAAAATTTAGCAACCTATAGGTGAATAAGAATAAAAGAGATCAGAACAAATTCACTAAGATCAGAGAAGAAAAAGGAGACATTACACCTGATATTGCAGAAATTCAGAGGATTGAGACTACTATAAGTAATTACATGGCAACAAATTGGAAAACCTAGAAGAAGTTGATACATTTCTAGATGTATACAACCTGCCAATATTGAACCATGAAGCAATGCAAAAACCTGAACAGACCAATAACAAATAATGAGATGGAAGCCATAATAAGAAGTCACTGACTAGACAGAAGCCCAAGACCCATTGGCCTCACTGCTGAATTCAACCAAACATTTAAAGAAGAACTTATACCAATTCTATTTAAAGTGCTCCAAAAAACAGAGAAGTAGATACTTCGAAACTCATACTATGAGGCCAGTATTACCCTGATACAAAAGCAAAACATGACACATCAAAAAATAAAACTGATATTAATGCAAACTTTCTCAACAAAATACGAGCAAACCGATTTCAGCAAAACGTTAAAAAGATTATTTATGTTCGAGTGAACTCTATCCCAGGAATCCAAGCATGGTTCAACACATGCAAATCAATCAATGTGTTACTTTATGTAATTTGGATGAAGTACAAAAACCATATGACCATTTCAGTTGATGCTGAAAGAGCATTTGATAAAATTCAGCATCCCTTCTAGACCCTGAAAAAATGGGTAAAGGCAGGGCATGCCATAACACAATAAAAGCCATATACGACAGACCCATAGCTAGTACCATACTGAATAGGTAATAATTTGAAAAGGCTTTTCTGTGAGATCTAGAACAAGACAAAGATGCCCATTTTCACCACTGTTATTCAACATAGAACTGAAAGTACCACCTGGAACAATAAGAAACGAGAAAGAAAGAAAAGTCATCCAAATTTAAAATGAATAATTCGAATTATCCTTGTTTGCAGATGATATCATCTTACATTTGGAAAAAACCTAAAGACTCCACCAAAAAGTATTAGAACTCATACACTAAGTAAATTTGCAAAATACAAAATCAACATACAAAAAGTAACAGCATATGCCAACAGCAAACAATTTGAACAAGAAATCAAAAGTATTCACAGTTATAATATCTACAGAAAATGAGATATTTAGTAATAAACTTCCCTAAACTAGTGAAAGATTTTTAAACTGAATACTATAAAACACCGATGAAAGAAATTTAAGAGGATACAAAATAATGGAAATATATTCTACGTTCATACATTGGAAAAATCAATGTTGCCAAAATGTCCACGCTACCCAAAGTGATCTACACATTCAATACAATCTCTGTCAAAATACCAATAATATTCTTCACAACAATTTAAAAAAATTAAAATTTATATGAAACTACGAAAGACCCAA
>NW_016819109.1:15868-19276 GCF_001698545.2 Rhinopithecus bieti
ACACACACACACACACACACACACACACACACACACACACACACACAGTTACTGGGATATAAAAGTTTCTTATGTATTTTGAAGTTTAACCCATTATCAGATACATGGTTTGCAAATATTTTCTCTGGTTTAAAGGTTGCCATTTCAACTTGCTGATTTTCTTTTTTGCTGTGCAGAACCATTTTACTTTTATGTAGTCTCACTGGTCTATTTTTGCTTCTCTTGCCTTTGCTTTTGGTGTCATAGATATGAAATAATTGCTAAGATCAATGGTATGAAACGTTTCCCCTATGTTTTCTTCTAAGAGTTTCACAGTTTTGGGTCTTATGTTTAAGTTTTTAATCCATTTTAAATTGATTTTTGTGTGTGGTACTAGGGTATAATTTCATTTTATGGCATTCAGAAATCAAATTTTCCCAGTTCCATTTGTAGAAAAGGTTAGCTTTTTCTTCCTATTGTGTATAACTAGCACCCTTATCAAAGATCAGCTGACCATATGTATGCATCGATTTGTTTCTGGGCTGTTGGTTCTATTCCATTGATTCATGCGTCAATTTTTATGCCAGTACTGCATGTTTTGATTACTATAGCTTTGTAATATGTGTTGAAGTTAGGAATTGTGAGGCTTCCAGGTTTGTTCTTTCTTAAGAGTCTTTTGGCTCTTCACTCTTTTGTAGTTTTATATAAATTTTAAGATTTTTTGTGTGTGTGTGCAAAAATGTCTTTGGGATTTTGATATGGATTTAACAAAATTTAACACCTTTTATGATAGAAACATTCAATCAACTAAAAATAGAAGGAAATTACTTCAATACCATAAAAGCCATATAGGAAAAGCTTACAACTAACATACTGAATGATGAAGCTGAAGTTTTCCTCTAAGATCAGGAGTAAGGTAAGGATATTCACTCTAGCCACTTCTATTTACATAGTAATGGTTTTCCTAGCTAGAGCAAATAAGCAAAAAAGAAGGAAAGAAATGCAACCAAATCATATAGAAAAGGTAAAATTATCTCTGTTCACTAATTACATAATCTTATGTAGAAAACACTAAAGATGCTCCCCAAAAAACTATTAGAACTAATAAATGAATTTGGTAGTGTTGTACGATAGAAAACAAACATATAAAATTAGCTGCATTTCTATGCACTAACAAGGAACAATCTGAAAAGGAAATTAAGAAAACAATTGTATTTAAAATAACAGAAAAGGGGGGATCTGGCAAGATGGCCAAACAGGAACAGCTCCGATCTGCAGCTCCCAGCGAGACCAACACAGAAGGTGCATGATTTCTGCATTTCCAACTGAGGTACCCAGCTCATCTCCTTGGGACTGAATAGACAGTGGTTGCAGCCCACAGAGGGTGAGCAGAAGCAGGGTGGGGTGTCACCTCACCCAGGAAGTGCAAGGGGTCGGGAATCTCCCTCCCCTAGCCAAGGGAAGCTGTGAGGGAGTGTGTTGTGAGGCACGGTTCTATCTGGCCCAGACACCACACATTTACCATGGGTTTTCAACCTCCAGATCAGGAGATTCCCTCAGGTTTCTACACCACCAAGTCCCTGGGTTTCAGGAAAAAAACTGGGCAGCCATTTGGGCACCCCTGAGCTAGCTGCAGGAGTTTTGTTTTGTTTTGTTTTCATACCACAGTGGCGCCTGGAACACCAGCAAGACAGAAACATTCACTCCCCTGAAAAGGGGCTGAAGCCAGGGAGCCAAGTGGTCTAGCTTAGCGGGTCCCACCCACACAAAGCCCAGCAAGCTAAGGTCCACTGACTTGAAATTCTCGCTGCCAGCACAGCAGTCTGAAGTAAACATGGGATGCCTGAGCTTGGTGGGGGGAGGGGCATCTGCCATTACTGAGGCTTGACTAGAAGGTTTTCCCCTCACAGTGTAAACAAAGCTGCTGGGAAGTTCAGATTAGGCAGAACCCACTGCAGCCTGGCAAAGCCACTGCAGCCAGACTGCTCCTCTAGATTTCTCCTATCTGGTCAGAGCATTTCTGAAAGAAAGGCAGCAGCCCCAGTCAGGGGCTTATAGATAAAACTCCCATCTCCCTAAGAGAGAGCACCTGGAGAAAGGATGACTGAGGGTGCAGCTTCAGCAGACTTAAACATCCCTGCCTGCCAGCTCTGAAGAAAGCAGCAAATCTCCCAGCACAGTGCTTGAGATCTGCTAAGGGAAAGACTGCCTCCTCAAATGGGTCCCTGACCACATTTGTTGTGACTGGGAGACATTTCCCAGCAGAGGTCGATAGACACCTCAAACAGGAGAGCTCTAGCTGGCATCAGGTGGGTGCCACCCTGGGATGAAGCTTCCAGAGAAAGAAACAGGCAGCAATCTTTGCTGTTCTGCAGACTCTGCTGGTGATACCTAGGCAAACAGGGTCTATGGTGGACCTCAAGTGAATTCCAGCACACCTGCAGAAGAAGGGCCTGACTGTTAGAAGGAAAACTAACAAAGAGAAAGCAATAACATCAACATCAACAAAATGATGCACACACAAAACCCAATCCAAAGGTCTTTAGCATCAAAGATCAAAGGTAGATAAATCCATGAAGATGAGGAAAACCACAAAATGCTGAAAATTCCAAAACTAGAATGCCCCTTCTTCAAAATATTACAACTCCTTTCCAGCAAGGGAATGAAACTGGATGGAGAATGAATGAGTTTGATGAATTGACAGAAGTAGGCTTCAGAAGGTGGGTAATAACAAACTCCTCTGAGCTAGAAGAGCATGTTCTAATGCAATGCAAGGAAGCTAAGAACCTTGATAAAAGGTTACAGGAACTGTTAACTAGAATAACCGATCTAGAGAAGAACTTAAATGACCTGATGGAGCTGAAAACACAGCACGAGAACTTTGTGAAGCATACACAGGTATCAGTAGCTGAATCAATCAAGCGGAGGAAAGGATATTAGAGATTAAAGATCAACTAAATGAAATAAAGCATGAAGACAAGATCAGAGGAAAAGAATGAAAAGAACGAACAAAGCCTCCAAGAAATATGGGACTACGTGAAAAGACCAAACCTATGATTGATTGGTGTACCTGAAAGTGACAGGGAGAATGGAACCAAGTTGGAAAACACAATTTAGGATATTATCCAGGAGAGCTTCCCCAACTTAGCAAGACAGGCCAACATTCAAATTCAAGAAATACAGAGAACACCACTAAGATACTCTTTGAGAAAAGCAACCCCAACACACATAATTGTCAGATTCACTGAGACAGAAATGAAGGAAAAAATATTAAGGGCAGCCAAAGAGAAAGGTCAGGGTACTCACAAAGGAAAGACCATCAGACTAACAGCAGATCTCTCCACAGAAACCCTACAAGCCAGAAGAGAGTGGGAACCAATATTCAACATTCTTAAGGAAAAGAATTTTCAACCCAGAATTTCATCCAGT
>NW_016819110.1:0-3056 GCF_001698545.2 Rhinopithecus bieti
TTCCTTTTGATTATGCAATTTTAGTTACCATTAAATGTTCTTGGCTGCTGATTAGAAATTTTAATTCTAGAATTTAAAATTCTGGAAGTAGGAGATTCCAGAGCCGGTTAATTTAACAGCTTGAGAGTATCTGGGTCAGCTTCTCTAAGTCTTTTAGCCTTTCCCTCATGACTACAAGATGGCTGCCACAGCTCTGCCTATCAATCTGCACATGCAACATCCAAAGGCAGGAGGGAAGCACGCTCACATATCTTCCTGTCATCAGAGAAAACAATCTTTCCCAGCAGCACTCTGTCAGGCTTCCCCTGTGTTTCATTGGCCTAGAAATGGGTCTCATACTCCTCCCAAAATCAACACTCAGAGGAGACTGATGTTAGCATGATCGCTTGAGAATAGGGTCAGCAACGTTCTTCTGAAGAGGACCAGCCAGTAAATATTTCAGGCTTTGCAGGGCATGGGGTCCCTGTCACATCTAGTCAGCTCTGCTGTTGTAGAGCCAAAGCAGCCAGAGACACCGGAAACAAATACATGTGCCTGTGTTCCAGTGCCACTGTGGACACTGAAATTTGAATTTCATATATTTTTTACCTCTTACAAAGCATTTTTTTTGTTCCTTTTCCAGTGAATTAAAGGTGTAAAAAGCATTTTGTATGGTATGAGGCCATACAAACACAGGCGCAAGCCAGATTTGGCTAGCAGGCTGTAGTTTGTCAACCCCTGGTTTGGAGCAATAAGGACTCATCCTTTTGTGGCTGTCCCTTCCCTGAGACATCACCAACCACACCTAAAAAAAAGAAGGGTGAGGGAATTGTTGTTAGGCAACTGAGAATGTCCCCTACAGCACATTAAGGAGATGGAAAAATGCAGAGGGTCATGATAATTTTTAAAAAGCAAATTACACGTCAATATAGGCAGGATGATCCCAACCAATTCTGCTTGTTGAAGTCCCTGCCATCCACCGAGATCTATTTTAGACGCAGCCGCCCCATAGCACCTGTTTCTGATTCCTGATTCTCAGAAGCCAAATTGGAGCATTCCTTCCTATCCCTGACAAACTTCCCTTTAGCACCTATCCTGTGCTGGATGCTGTCAACCCAAACTGCTGGAAATGCAGAAGTGAAAGAGCCAATGGCTAGCCTCAAAGAAATCATTGTCCAAGCAGAGGAGGAAGAAACAAGCAACTATAATTCAGGGGGGTATGCGGCAAGAGGCGTGTGGGTGGGGGGCATCCCCGGAGGGAATGAATGAGGGATGGAATAGAAGGTTTCAGGGGAGGCCCACAGGAGACCTCCATGCCAACGTAAATGGCATCTGGCCCTTTGTTAAGAGGACGAATGTAGGTTGGTGTATTACCTACTCCAGGGGCCAGGAGAGTTGCAACTCAGCCAGGCTCTTAGTTGTAATCAACAGAAGCACAAAAGAGATTGATTAAAAGGATGAAAAGGTTACAGAGTGACTCTTCTGCTTGCTGGATGGGGAGGTGGAATGCCGTGAATAGCTTCCTGCAACAAGTCCCTATACCCACCGCAGACCTGGCCTGCAGTGGAAACCACTGCTGCTGCCCCTCTAGAGCTCTGGATGTGATGGTTTGTGATGCTGCCCCTCTTTGTACCAGGGCCACAGCCCGGTAACTTTTGCTCCTCCAAAGCCTGGCGCCTGCCTTACCAGCTTTGCCTGATACATCACTTCCACACTGCGCCACTGCCTTGGATTGCTCATCTCTAAGTTGGTATCTCGTGTAGATGCAGCTGATGGAGGGAGGCTGGGTCATGTGCCTGTACCCTGCTCTGCATAGAAGCCTGGCCGAGGGGATCTCTGGCATCTGCTTTGGAGAGGCAGGACTCACTCACATGTTAGGAAGTTCCCAGAACATAGCTGGGATTTCCAAACAATGCTAGGCAGCCAAAAGCATGATACGTGTCCACTCTGCACAGACTGAGCATCGCAGTCAGAGGAAACATGCAAAGGCACAGAGGTGTGAACCGGCAGAGCACAGTTGGGGAACTGGAAGCATTTTGGTTCTGCAGAAGAGAGCAGTGAGTGCTGGGAGAAGTGGCTTGGAGTAGCCGGCAGGAGCCCCTGCTAAATTCATGGTCCTTGTGGCTCGAACCTCAAGGGAAAATACTTTTTTTTTTTTGAGACAGAGTCTTGCTGTGTCATCCAGGCCTGAGTGCAGTGGCATGATCACAGCTCACTGCAGCCTCAATCTCCTGGGCCCAGACAATCCTCTCACGTCCGTGTCCTGAATGGCTGGGACTACAGGCGTGTGCCACCACCCCAGCTAATTTTGTGTTTTCTGTAGAGATGGGTTTTGTCATGTTGCCCAGGCTGCTCTTGAACTCCTAGTCTGAAGCAATCCTTTTGCTTTGGCCTCCAAAAGCACTGGGATTACAGTTGTGAGCTATCAAGTCCAGCAAGGGCAAGTACTTGCATCTTACTCAGTGTTCTCTGCTGAGGCCCAGGAGCTGTGTCTAACTCCTTGCCTGGCCCAAGGTGCTACCCCTGGTGAATTTTAGTCAGTATCCGTCTAAAGGAATCATCTTTATTAACTGTTGGATGGCATCATTTTTGTGAAATAGCAAGTGTATGCAGCTTCTCTCTCTCTCTCTCCTTCTCTCTTATGTGTACATTTCCACAATGTACTATTTTATAATTACATTAATAATGGTTCCCCAGTAAAATAATCTGAATGTAGCCCCTTTGTGTCTAAAATTTGTATGGCACCTATCACTAGATACTTAGCCATTTATAAACTTCTTTTAAAATGCTTTCATTAAATTAGTTATTCTGGGCAAACACAGGCAGATATAACCATTGAAAGGACACACAGATAAAGGCCCAGCGGAGTTGAGATGCCATTGCCTTAGAGACTAGCGTGCAGGCTCTGGGTTAGACACGTGAGGGGAAATCCTGGCCTCTCTGCTTCCAGCAGGATGAGACGGAAAAGTCTCTTGGGGTGGGAATGAGAGGAAAGATCTCGTTCCGCCAGTTGATGCTCTAAGTACCCCTGCTCCATGTCGCTGCTTCTCAGCTTCATGCGATTGTACCTTAGAGGA